>NC_041398.2:222355749-222655749 GCF_900747795.2 Erpetoichthys calabaricus | reverse complement strand
TCCAGCAGACCCCCGTGACCCTTTGTTTGGATTCAGCGGGTTGGATAATAGATGGATGGATGGATAATTGGTTAACTAATCAATTATCAAAATGATTGTAAGTTTCAGTCCTAGTCTGTTTGCAGTGAGCCTATGCTGTTACCCTGACTTCTGTGGACACTTAGTTATCACATTTCAAAACTCAGACATCTCTGCTTTTTCTTATAGCCTATAAAGCACAAGCTGTTCTGATGTACTGGAGAATCTATAAAAAAAATTGACAGCATATACTTATGCTAAGACTAAAGTCTGATTTAGCACCATTATATTACTCATATTCTACACAGATAATTTGGGAATGGGAAATTGACATGCCTTTTCTTCTGTTCCAACCAATTACATCCATTGACATCTAAAAAATGAATATCTGCCTGGAGGGTTTTGGAGAAGTGCCTGTTTAGTTTGGATGAAGAGCTTATTCATATTACAGCATGAACCATGACAAAAAAGTTTGTTCCAACTGTCATGTGAGGTCCTTGAGACTTAAAGCTTTCGTTCTAACCATATTTTAAATAAAAGGTTGAACATTGTATTCATCCTGTACATTTGTTAATATCCAACAGTGAGTCTTTAAATATTTAAAGAATGTGATAAGGATAAGAGCTGGCACTTTTTAATCTGAGCCTCTGTGTTTCTTCCAGAAAAGAATGGTTTCTTGTCTCCAGGTTAAGTAGCTTATTCTTTTATTCACGAATGAGAACAGAGGAGGATTTTGAGATGTGCAATAATAAATTACTTTTTCCAGATATTTTCCATGTTCTGTTTATACTTACTGTATGTGTGGGAGCTTCACACAATAGACTAGTATGTTAATATCTGCCTTTTGGTCTTTGTGTTGTTATGTGACATAATTGACTTACTGAATAATTGATTATTGTCTGCGTCAAGAGTAAATTTAAGTAACTGAAAATCACCTGCTATTTAGAGGAATGTTAACAAGTGTTACTCATCACCTTGTAATGTACATTTTACTTTCCTGTTAAAAAGTATCTAGATGTGATGTTGAGTCATCGAAGCTATTATTTACCCAACCAAACTTGATAAACTGAAAGGTCTCCTCTTCTCTAAGGTGTGCTGTACAAGGAAGGCTGAATTATCAGTCATTTATGTCTTGATATTAACCACCAACTTGCTGACAGGAAGAACTGTGAGTTGTTAACAACTTCATGCCAGTCTTGTGACGCTTTGGTTTGTTTGAGGCTGGCATTGAATGCTAGTGACTTACATCACATCAGATTAATCTCTTCTAAAAAGCTTATATAAATTCTAATGTGGGACTAATCTTTTTCTAGACTGCTAATTCCATAATCCTGTTTCATGCTAATATATCTTGCAGCCGGGCATCTCATGCTTTATTTGTTCACAGAGTACTTTGGTCATGGTGGGCTATTTCTGCTTCACAGCATTTGCTGGTGTATGTAATTCCCTTTCATTTCTTTTCTGCTATCGTTGTTTAGACATATTGAAGTTTCATTTTCTCTGTCAGAGATTTTATTTCAGATTTTTAAGTTTTACTTATTTGTTTAATGTACAGGCTGTGATCAGTAGATTAATTAGTGAATCATTAAAACACCTTTTTAAAGAAAGCAATAATGATTGACAGTGTACTGAATAAGCTTTGGTATATGTGATGGTTCAGGCTGACTGCAGCTGCCATACTTCTTGAACCCATGACCATCAATAGTCGGGACGAGCTGGGCAATGAGGACACAAGACAGGCAGAGGTGTTGCAAAGTGCAAAAGTGCTTTTATTTAAATAAATAAGTGCAGTGCAGTCCTCCAATAAATAATCTTCAATAAAAACAGATTTGTTAATGGAGGTTCAAGTGCAGTCATCAATAAGTAACCCAATAAACAATTAAAAATCCCAAATTGAAAATGTAAAATCTCTCATGCTGTTCTTTCAGACTCCTTCTTTGGCTCTTTGCAGGACCCTTGGGCATCCCTCCAATTCAATACCTCCATTGGTACCTGAGGACATGAACTGCCACTTGTTTGGTCACTGCAGTCTAGGAAGTTGCCATTTCCATCAGCGCTCACAACTTCCCCTAGGGCGCCATTTGCTTACTTCAGGCTGCCGCCACATCAAGATCCCATCCTTTATCCTGCTCCTATGACCTCTCTCACCCTCTCACCAACTCCACCTTTTCAGCTGTTCAGCCACGAAAGCTCAGTCATCTCCCAGAGCTCCTCCAGTTCTCAGTGCTGCTTCCTGTTAGCTGCCAAGCAATGCAGTGCTGCCCAACACGTCATCCTTTTTTTCTTTTCCATCATCCAGCAATCGCTTTCAACTTCATTTCCTTTTTCATTCTCTTTTTCTCTCTCCTCTCACACTAACCCCATTCCCTTTTATTCCAAAGTAATGTACAGCTGGTGCTTCCGGAATGCTGTGCTGTGGAGAGCCAACAATAACTCATTAGTGCCCGCACATTCGCAACTCAAAACCAAAGCGGGACATGCCACCACTAAAAAGGATTAAAACTTGAAGCCCATTAATATCTCTCCTGCACTGTTTTTCAAAAACTTTCACTGCCAGGGTGCTGTATCTCACAACAGTATGGCATAGGCCAAGTTACAGGGAAGTCTGGGGGAGACTCAGACCCCTCCATTCAGTGGTCATGCTCCCACAAAAGCATCTGTTTGATTTATGTTAACTGTCTATTGCCAATCATTTGAGCCACTCACCTCCAATGGGCCCCACTCCTTACATCAATCATGAATGAGTTGAGCTATACTAAACTTTAAGGGAGACCACAACCCCAGAAACTTGCCTTCGGTCCGCACTAAGTTTTAGAATTTAAAAATGGCCTATAGTTAGCCCACCCAGTTATTTCCAGGTCCAACCACCATTGTAATGTCTGCTGTATGGTACAGCAACCCTGTCAGTTAGGCTATACAGTATAGGAACTGAATAAAAGTAGAGTACATTAGAGTAGGGGCAGCAGAGGCAAACATAAGTGAGTAAGCAAGTGTTTTATATAAGAACATAAAAAATTTGACAAATGAGAGGAGACCATTCAGTCCATCAGGTTCATTTGTTTATCAAATAACTACGCTGTCCCATTGTCTAATCTAGATTGTGGACAGCATCAGAAGACTACATTTTTCGCAGGTTTATATCAAGTAAGAAGCAATGCCTGGGACTCTGGTGTGTGCAATATGAAGCAACAGATAAAAGCAGCACTTGAATTCAGGAGCCACTTATAAATCTGAGTTGTTAATAGCCTTTGATTGAGACTTTATAACATTCACACTTATTCACTAGTCTAAGAAGGGTGGGAATTGTGGCTGGACCACTTGTCAGCGTGCAAATCTAGTAGAGCTGTAGGTTTTGGTTAGAGTGCTATGAGGATATTAGTATACAATTTTGCATTTAGAACGTGAATTACATAAGGAGCCCTGGTTTTATTAGGCGGTGATATCTTACATTGGTACAGCTCAGCTTCTACACGCTGGTGGCTTTCAAATCTTAAACTATCATCCTTACATCTCATTTGTCTGTTTTTCAGATATGTGACTGAACTCTGTATTTCACATCCCACATCACTGGATCCAATTAACTATACCAGCTGCCTTTGTTTCTAACATCCTTTTGTAAAGTATGACATGTTGCTGCTGGATCTTGTCATTAATATTCTGGTCCTGATTTCTTGCGGCTCAGAAACATGTGAACAGGGCACTCTGCAGCCTTCTGGCAGGTTTTTTTTTCTTTTAAATTGTCAACAAAGAATCAAAATTTTTCTTTAACTTCATTGGAATTAATAAAACGATACGTAAAGCCAGTAGTTTATTATTAGTTTGTCATGGTATAATTTGGACGTGATGTGTGTACATAGAGGCGTTAGTACAATTTAACCAGTTTATAGTCTTCAGAGTTAACATATACAGGTAGAACATTGACCCAGATGCAGTAGGTTTGAAACTGTAAATGGCCAGATGATAAACTGACAGTGTCATCATGGATGTGAGACAGTGTGCTAATGAGACACAGTGAATAGGGTCATTTATTGAATATATACCATTTCAAATATAAGTATGGTGACTGTTTCCTCTTCAAAGTGTAAGTGGGACATCTCACTTCGTTACAAGAATGATCCCAGTTTTCCATAAAAGGAACATTTGTGATTTGATTAAAAAGATGGAGCTTGACTCTCCTAACCCAGGTGTATATATTATAGTTGTTAACTGAACACCATGTTTTCCTCTAAAGTAAGCAACCCTTACTGAGATTGAACCCCTTGATGAAAGTGGGATCTCCCTTTTCATCCAGTATCTGGGATGTTGCTCCAGTCACCTCATTTGCAATAAAAAATAAGGGCAATTTGAAAATTACATGAATACTACAATGGATAGAAGCTGATGCAATGCAACACGTTTCTGATGGCTTATGGGTAATTGAATCTCTGCAGTTTGTATGTTCTTTGTTGTCCCTTTTTTCAGTTTTCACCCAATTTTTGCTCATTTGCTTTTTACTTTTTTAGCCGATCTTTGACGTAGTTCTTGTCTGCTGCTTTTTAGTTATTTTTTTGACTCTGTTCTCAATAGATCTTTATTTCTTATGACTTCTTCCTGACTTATCTGTCCAATGACAAATCATATAAATGACAAACTAAAGGAAACGCTTGAGCCATGTGTTATACAAACTATATTGAAAACATGGCATTTTACACAGATGTGGTCATTGAGACATTTTAGCAATTAACAAATATGAAGTCATACTGTATATAAAATTGCTCACCACAATCAGTTGCTCATTATATCGTCACCATGAGATTTCAGTAATTTTCAGAGATGGCTAATTATTTTAGCACATTTGCTATTAGATTTAATGATGACTGCACAACTTGATGACTTTTAAAAAGGAGTAGAGACTAAGGTGATGCTTGATGAAAATGTGGACTTCTCAACAATAACGTCTGAATAATAATTTAACTTGCCAGGAAAAACAGATGAGTGGCTCTGGATCAGATTACTTAGAAGTATAAATTTAAGGCAGGAGTGGAAAGTTTAGCCAAGAACCATTCTGTCAAAAACTACACAATAATTGATACTGTGGTCTGATTTTGTCCAACACCCCTTATTACACCTAAAATTGCACTTCCATGGGTATGGTAGTGCAAAACGATAGAAAAAAGCCATTAGTGAAATCTCATAGTGAACTCATAGTGAAAGTTTTTTTTTTTGGCACAAATGGGGTGCTATTGCTTAGATCTTTTGCTTCCTGAGGGCAAGGTACATGAAATTAGATACTGAACAGTTCTGAGTGATTATGTTTATTCTATTATAAAATTTTTTTTTGGTGGTAGTGGGATTTTCCAGGAGAAACATGAGCCTATCCCCCATCTGAGTGGTGGCTCTGAGGCAAAGGATCTGTGCTGGTATTTGGAAGGTTGTCGGTTCAAATGCCATTACTGCCAGAAGGCATCCTACTCTTTTGGGCCATTGAACAAAGCCCTTAACCTGGAAATTGCTCCAGTGGCTGAAAATGTCCTCTGACCTCCAAAGGTTATGCAAAAAGAAAATTTCCCCCCAGACGTTAATGCAGTGTACTAAAAATATACTTGTCATAAGTGCTCAGCAGTTTAAATGAATTTTTGAAGAGTTGTAAAAAGATGTACAGTAATCCCTCGCTATATCGCTCTTCGACTTTCGCGGCTTCACTCTGTCGCGGATTTTATATGTAAGCATATTTAAATATAGGGTGGCACGGTGGCGCAGTGGGTAGCGCTGCTGCCTCGCAGTTGGGTGATCTGGGGACCTGGGTTCACTTCCCGGGTCCTCCCTGCGTGGAGTTTGCATGTTCTCCCCGTGTCTGCGTGGGTTTCCTCCGGGCGCTCCGGTTTCCTCCCACAGTCCAAAGACATGCAGGTTAGGTGGATTGGTGATTCTAAATTGGCCTTAGTGTGTGCTTGGTGTGTTTGTGTGTGTCCTGTGGTGGGTTGGCACCCTGCCCGGGATTGGTTCCTGCCTTGTGCCCTGTGTTGGCTGGGATTGGCTCCAGCAGACCCCCGTGACCCTGTGTTCAGATTCAGCGGGTTGGAAAATGGATGGATGGATATTTAAATATATATCGCTGATTTTTTGCTGGTTCGTGGATTTCTGCGGACAATGGGTCTTTTAATTTCTGGTACATGCTTCCTCAGTTGGTTTGCCCAGTTGATTTCATACAAGGGACGTTATTGGCAGATGGCTGAGAAGCTACCCAACCAGATCACGTATTACGTATTAAATAAAACTCCTCAAATATATTGTGAGCACGGGGGCTGTTCGCACCCCTAGAGGATACGGCCGTTCCTCAAAAAACGCTGAAAGATTACCTTTACATTGCTCTCTTCCTTGCTGGGCTTACATATGGCTGCTTTGTCAAGCGATATGCTTCCCACACGGTGCTTCGCATACTTAAAAGATCAAACAGCACGTATTGATTTTTGATTGTTTGCTTTTCTCTCTCTCTCTCTTTCTCTCTCTGACATTCTCTGCTCCTGACGGAAGGGGGTGTGAGCAGAGGGGCTGTTCGCACACTGGCCTAGAGGATAGGACGCTCCTCTAAAAAATTCTGAAAGACTACCTTTACATTGTACATCCTTGCAGCTGCTTTATACGGCAGTGCTTCACATACTTAAAAGCCAAACAGCCCTATTGATTTGTTTGCTTTTCTCTATCTCTCTGACATGCTCTGCTCCTGACGCGCACTCCTTTGAAGAGGAAGATATGTTTGCATTCTTTTAATTGTGAGACGGAACTGTCATCTCTGTCTTGTCATGGAGCACAGTTTAAACTTTTGAAAAAGAGACAAATGTTTGTTTGCAGTGTTTGAATAACGTTCCTGTCTCTCTACAAACTCCTGTGTTTCTGCGCAAATCTGTGACCCAAGCATGACAATATAAAAATAACCATATAAACATATGGTTTCTACATCGCGGATTTTCATCTTTCGCGGGGGGGTCTGGAACGCAACCCCCGCAATAGAGGAGGGATTACTGTACACCTATAATTCATTTCTGTCTCTATCTCAAAATTGACAAAAATTAGTGTATAGTGGAGATTCTGAAACAACATTTGATACATTTTCTACCATCATCAAAACTCTAAATAAAAGAAAGTCTCATAGTAGCACCAGGTTGTATCTCACCAATAAAATTTAATGTAATTGTTGAATCTGATCAAATGCAGCTATTCTGGGACCTCATGTTGGCCCAATGCTTTATTAAAACAGTTTGTACTTTTTCTTATATTTTGCTAGTTACTGATAGGTCTTCAGTAGGATGAGAAATCTGGCAAAAATACTTTGTAAATAATTCAGCCCATCATTAAATATAATTTTGCACTGTACACCATATGCCCTGTATTATGAATGCATAAGACAAGCTCCCTGTTATAAAGGACTTTCACATGACTCAGAACTGCTTCCATCAGGCAGTGGCCCTGGCACAGGAAGTACTCCTGGGTCCTTGATAAAAGGGACCACACTCCCTTACCCAGGTGAGTTGGAGCTGGGAGGACGTAGGGTAACACTGAACTGAAGGGGGGCAGTGTGGTGATGAGAGGTATTGTGGAGAGAGAAAGCTTGTTTATTTGTGCTTTAGTTAATTTGAGGAGGAATTGTTTAATAAACCTTCCTTTATTTGAACCTGGGACTTGGTGTGTTAGTGTTTAGGGGTTTGGGGTTTGCTTATGACTCTGGTTTCCTTCACAAGCTCCACATGCTCATTATGTTGCAAGTAAAAGGGGTATATCTTACAGAATATTTTGTTTTGTGGTTCCATCCGAGTTGTGAGTTAACACAACATACGTTTTTTCCCCCTTTAGTTTTTGCTTTTGTGTATTGACATTGAGCTAAATTTAACTTCCAATGCAGTTTACAGAATGGTTACTCCATCTTCATGAATGCTGTATGCTGGTGAGCACCAGTCAATTAAACATTGATTTAAAAAATGCTTCCTCATCTTCGCACTTCTGGTGGCACAGCTCATGTTCTGCTGATATATTACCAGGTGGCTACTCAGTCTGAAGCATAGGAAAATAATGTGATAACTCACAGTCCCAAAGCAGCTCCTGTGTAGGAAGCAAAAATGAGACATGCAAAGCCAGGCAATAACTCAGCAGATGTTAGGCTGATGAAGAGGATGGATAGGAAATTATTGTAGACACTTCCACATTTGGCCAGTGGCAAATAATATATGACATTTTACACTCCCACCTGTCAAAACTTAACAGCTGAAAGCTGTACACCAGATACGGGACATGCATAGATAAAACAGATGGAAGACACTTTATTTGCATGAGTAATATTTGAACAAGCAATACCAATGTTAATAACATGCTGAAGGATGAAATAAAGTAAAAAGATTTTTGATTAGAACATCCATCCATCCATGACTTGTTTAATGCCATTTTATGGTTAGATGTATAATATAATAACATGCACTGGTTGAATAAACTGCAGGTGTGACCATTTCAAACCAAGTTATACAAGATAAATTAGCATTCAGTTTGATGTATTCTCTGTCTTAAGAACAATGCAGGAACGCCCTACAGGTGACTGGTACTAGTGTTGTGTCTTGCTTTGTGATTTTGACATCCCTACATGTAGCTAGGCTGCATAAGTTTTGTTTTGTTTGCTGGGAAAGAACAAAGTGAAGATAGACAGCTGTAAATGTTGCCATAGTTCCGAGCTGAATGGTGTCGGTAGGAGATGGGCAGGACTCGAAAGAAATTTTGGGATGCCAGCCGGGTCACCTAGTTTACTTACAAAGAAACAAAGAACTGAAAATAACTGGTGCCTGAAAGCACCAAGGGTTAACAAAACAAAATGTATCTGTCGGCTTCAAAAAGAGGAGCTTTGGAGGGCTGTCCAGTCAAAGGGTTGGATCTCTGAGCTGTGGGTGATAAGGGAGGTATGAAAGTTAGCGATTGTGCTCCCTAGTGTCCCAAAGTGGTAGGGCTTACCTCAGAGGAGCCCAAAAGATGACCATCAGAATGCACATGGGTGGCAATAGACACACTTGGCAAATTAAAAGTAAGATCTTGAATAAAACAATTTTATCAATGTATATTGTGTAAGAAAATGAACAAACAAGGTCATAAAGGGCTGGGGCACCAGATGATGATCCCTGTATTGTTGAAGTGGATGTAAAATACTTTGACAAAAAATGTCGATAACGTCTTTTCAGATGCAAGTTGGTGGAAGTGGTGGTGGAAGTGGTTATAAGGCCCAGTTGGGAGATGGGGTAGATTCAGGTAACCAGAAACTGGAAGTGATGTCAGGCAAACTTGCATCACCAGTCTTCTGGTCTTCAGGCAAAAGACTGCTAAAGGCATTAGGTAACAGCACCAAACTAATACTCAGGGTGGAATTACCATTTGATGAGCATTGAAGTTGTCTCCCAACTGCTGGGCTGTGTAACATCTATTTTTGTACCTTGTATAACTCCATGTAAGGTTATATAGTTTTTACAGATAATGTTTCAAAGCAAATTTATAAACATATATGAATGTAGTACAGTTAAATCATAGAATACCAGGGTTGTATAACATGGTGAGGCTGGCAGGGCTGGCATTCAGCAAAACTCAGCTGTGTTAATAGCTGTTTTTGATGTTTTTCTGTTTAGAAAATTAAGAGTGGTTTTAAATATTTTGATGAGAACAGGCTCTTCAGATTGAAATAACTCATTATTCCCTATTCAGCCATCACTTCTAAAATATCATCAAGCTGACATTTAAGGTTTCCTAAGCTGCCATTTTCAACAACACTACTTAGTAATTTGCTCTACATTTCTGTTGGAAGAAATGTTTCTTAAAATTTGTGCAGAATTTTCCATCTTGCTTCTGTGTTCTCATGTTCTTATTAAAAAATAATTTAAAAGTGACAGCTGCCATCCTCCGTACTTTGTTTAAAATTTGAAATTCTTCATTGTTTCTATTTCTAGTCTCATCTCTCTATTATATAAAGAAAATCATGGGACGAGACGAGACTTTTTAGCCTAAGGGATGAGACAAGACTTTTTCAGAGAGATAATTTCATGTCCCGCGAGACGAGACTTTAACCACGCCTGGGGCCGGAAATAAAATACAAAGAGTAGATGACAAAATAGAACGTCGTAAGGAGGTTTAAAAACATTGGCACGATACACATGCAGAGCAGGTTAGAGATAAGGAAAGTACTAAAATTCAAAAGTCTCAAAAAATGATAGTAAAGATGGTGTTAGCACAAACAAACAGAAATTATTACTCAGTGAAATATGGAACAGCAAAAAGAGATTGAATATATGGGCATAGGTGATATGACAGAAGTATGTAAATATTGTTTGGTTTTAAACTTTAAGTCGTCTAATTCGTGTTGCCATCAGGGAAAAGTAATGTTTCTTCCCAATGAAGAGGCATATCTGCGAGAATTAAAAGATTTGTTGTTTGGTGAAAGAGAAATCCACATAAGCAGGCGGCAGAGACGTGAAGTGGCTGGCGTGTAGCGTATGCCGAGGGGTTGGCGAGCGAAACATATAAATATAAGATAAATAGACTACACCTTCTTTCCTTGCTTGTTTTCCTGTCCCAATAGAAGTGTTTTTCCCATTTAGCCTTTCTGTTACTTGAGCCTTTTCTTTGAACTCAAGAGAAATTTCATCCAGTACCAATACTAATTCCAATATTGGTCTCTCTAGCATTGACCCCTTTATCATCTAACAAGTAGTTTCTGGCCATTATGTAGCCAAGCGGCTTGGATTTCTGACTTGGAGTGTCAATGCTATTTATGAAAGGCTCAGTAGCCTAAAAAAGCAACATGCTTGCTGATATACATTAAGTGGGTTGTAGCAGTAGAGGCTTTTATCGACCTCTTCAACCCTCAAGTACCACGCCAAACACCAGGTAAAAGACCAATTATTATTTATTAAATTATAATACTGTGCACAAAGCACCCTCCACTCTACACTACTCATACAATAATCAATTATCACTACTAATACCAATCCTCCTCTCCCAGACACTTCGCCACCCTACCTCCCAGCTCAGCTCAATGTCTGGGCTCTCCCAGTGTCCTTTTATACCCCCTGACCCGGAAGTGGTTCCTGTCCCATAATCCACAAGTCCTCATTCCTTTCGGATCAGGGTAAAAGTCCTTCTCTTCAACCTGGAAGCACGTCGTTTCTCCTGTTCATGTGACCAGGACATACTTCCAGGTTATAGGGCACATAAGAGTCCAACAACCTCCCTACAGCGACTCCTGGTGGCCCCCATGGTATCCAGCAGGGCTGTGCATACAAACTACAAAGTCCATGAGGCCCTGCTGGAATTCAGGGAACGTCCAGGAGAGCTCCACCTGGTGGCCTGGGGGTGAGGGCCGGAATATTTAGCCGACCATCCACCACAGGGTCTTAACTAGCAAGTCAGTATATTAAAGACGTTTTCACACCTAGTTCATTTGAACTAGTTTTTTTCCAAATTCTAGTGTGATTTCCCTGAAAGTCTGGTTCATTTAAGTATATGTGAACATGTCAATCACACTCTGGTGCAGACCACAACAACTGTACCAAGACCCTTTCAATAGTCTGGTCTTGGTGTTGTATTGAGCAAACCCAGGAGTAGTTTGCATGACATCTGAATGTGATCCGGCATGGGACTGAAATAAATACTACATGAAATACTGTGCATTATGCATGACACTTTGTGTGCTGTGGTAGTCATGCTGAGCATCTGCTGTCGGTAATTGGGGAATCTCATTCATAGCATTATCAGTTGAGGATTAGCATGGAGCATTAAAAACAATGAAAAGGTTCAAAAAATACATCAGTACAAATATATCACATTTTGCAAAAAATGACTGAAACAATCACTTGCTCAATCAGAGTAGCACAGGATTCAGTCTCAGAGCCTCTTGCATGCGTGATCTGACAGCAGTTGACCACAGTTTAAAAAAAAAAAAAAGTGGAAAAAAGATTGCAAGAAATGAACAGCAGTGTCCTTTGAGGCCACCGATCAAACGTTCTGGTCTTACACCATGAATACACCATTGAAACCAGAACTGAAAAGCAACTATTTGATAATTGTGTTTTGTGAGCCTAATGGAGCTGATGTAAGGACAGTTCTTTCAGGCAGAGATTTTGGTTGATTAAAGCAGGCCTGACCTATCACCTCAGCCTTGACCCGACACTTTCAGGCAGTGACCATGAGTGCTTAAATCAGGTGCACAGATTGGAAAAAAAGATGTTATTTGGTTCTTAGAAGAGCACAATTCATATATAACATACTGTAATTCAGATGATAATTACCCATACCTGGCAAGTTTTATAAAAAACTCACTGAATCTTCAAATATGTGAGTATTTATAATAGTGAGGAACCTTCTAGTAGCCAGATACCATCTGTAAGAAGAATGCATCCTGCTCTTCACATATAGCATTCCCCACTGAAGAACTGGATGATGATTGTACTGCTCAAATGGCTTCTTTTCAGCCTGAATATGTATGTATAAATGATTATACTACATTGTATATTGGAAGTGGAAGCTGCATTTCAAAGCAAGTAAAATATATATGTAGATCTCTTTTTATATCACATTTCTCTTGTCTGATTATTTCTGCCATGTTTACAAAAGGGGTATATATACAGGTTCAAGTATGTCCTGTATTTCTATGAAGAACACAATCCTAGGGAGCAAGCGCCCCCCTGCTGGGACAACCACACGCACAGGTGGGACATCCTGTCAATGCGCACACTAATATCACCATCTCAGTCAGTGTTAATCAAGCATTCCAAAATCTCTTATATATATTTCTCTTCTGGTTCGTCCTGCTTCCACTTCAAAACCGGTTTCGCCCACACGCAGCCGACGTGGCATTTCTCGATTCCTATTCGTCCTCTTCCATGTCATGCACTATACTGGCCTGCTGAGTGTAATACATCCAACAAGTACTCGAGGTGCTGCCACAACGGTAAAGTAGCTTTACCACCATTCTGGGAGCCATCTGTGTATTTACAACAGCTTCTTACACAGCAAACATCAGAAGCTAAAAATTATCTGAACACATTCGAGAATACAACTCTTCTCTAGCATTTGCTTCCATGGGTGCACAGATAACTCAGCCTCTTGGGCACGGACCATACTGTTTTAAAATACACGGGCAAATTTATCACCAAATCTCTCCACTATACGCTAACACTTCTACCTCTCCAGGATATGGACAGTTGTATGTTTTTGACACAGCGCAAGCTACTAAAGTACACTTACAAAATAAAGCAAATTCTGCATGCAGCGAAAATGTACTTCTCCAGCTACATTCCATGCTCAGAACCATCAACCGCTTCGCTAAATCATACAAACACATGCAATCACTCAGTCCAGTCCAACAGCATCTGTTCGAATGGTTTTCAAGAAAAACCCTAGGCAGGATTTACGATGATACAATGCCCCGACATGTCACACCGATGTTGCAGCGATTTTCGTCAGAGAAGATGGCGAAATGCCTGCCAAAGGGGACATTTGCATCTATCCCATAGGCAACTCCTGTAAACAGATTTCCACACTCAATATGAATTGCAATCCTATGGTTTACCCACTTTTATTCCCTTATGGAGACATTGGCTGGCACAAAGATTTACAACATGTTCCCGATAAAAGAACCGCCATACGAATAAGGCTTACTCAATGCCAATTTTACGCGTACAGATTAGCAGTAAGGAATACATTTAGTATTTTGCAGTCCAGCGGCAAACTATTCCAACAGTACGTCGTAGATGCGTATGTTAAAACAGAGGGTGCGCGTCTCAACTATCTCAGATTACATCAACAAGATCTGCGCGTGGAACTATCAGACGCATTGCAAGCAAACGCTGAAAATAACAACGTTCGTGTAGGCAAAATCATCATATTGCCGTCCACATTTCCAGGAAGTTCAAGATACATGCAACAAAACTATCAGGATGCCATGGCCATAGTACGTAAATTCGGAAAGCCTGATTTATTTATCACTTTCACATGTAATCCTGCTTGGCCGGAAATTCTACATGCACACTCTGTCTTTCAAGAAGTATTTATTTCTTCTTGATTTCTGAATTCCTTTCTCACCGTTTTCTGTTCCTATTCTTACACCGCCGTATGCTACAGTGGGCATCGCCTAGTACGCATTATTAACAAATATGTACAAGAGTTAAGACAGTAGATATGTGATCTGAGATAAACTAAATTGAGGTTACATTCAAATTGTGGCTACTAGAGAGTAAATGTGTGTAACGTAGTACAGTTAAAAGAAAATTATGTGATAAGTCTGTTGTAATGAAACTGAAGCATATCAGTGTATACCAGCAGCAGAGCTTGTCTTCTGTAATACACTCCCCCATTTGAAATGTGTCCTTTAGCTAATAAACTTAGTAACACATAATTTTCAAGAAGTCTTCCAGTTAATAATTATGGAAAATACAGCAGTGCCCAAATGCCGAACATGATATTTTTTTGGAGAAAAGTGTCTCTGTCCAATGAAAGAAATCCAAGACATACCCATGGGATGTTTATTTATATGTTTAGTTCACTTGAAAGTTTACAGTGTGAAACGCAAACAAACTAACTGGAAATTGAAACAAAGAAATCAAATGTCCTCTGATTTGGAACAAAGCAAATGGAGTTTGAGTGTGAAAATTGTCTTAAAATCAATAATATGAAAAGTTAATAAGCAATGTCAGGCGTTCTAGAATGCAAAACAAATCAAGCCAAAATGTTGAGTCAAGTAATGCAGGGTTTTCAAATGACCTAGCATTCTTTCAGGATGTAGCACAGTAGCTAAACTGATATAAGCAAAAAGATTAAATTAAACTACATTTAACTAAAATAAAGTATGGGACAGTCCATTTTAGAATAATTACAGTATATGCAAGAGTCTGATGTGCTGTAGGCTTCAGACATGGAAAGTGACAGAGAAGGACATTAAGTGACAGGTGATGTTCGTAATGTGTGCATGGCAACAGATGGAAAAACTAAGCTTGATTGAATAGTGTGTTAACACAAAAGTAAAAGAGAGGATGACATAATTTAGCAGTTAAATCACAATCTCTTTTTGGAACATTTCTGAAGCTGAAAAAAGAGACTGAACTGAATGAAGCCGAAATAATTGAAAGAACTAAAAACAGAGAAGTCTGCAGTCATTAGAAACCCAAAGGACAGAACAGAGAAAAGCACAGGAATTGAATTTAACATTGTGACTGAGAACGTACCATGACTATCTATCCATCCATCCATTTTCCAACCCGCTATATTCCTAACTACAGGGTCACGGGGGTCTGCTGGAGCCAATCCCAGCCAACACAGGGCACAAGGCAGGAACCAATCCCGGGCAGGGTGCCAACCCACCGCAGACCATGACTACCTAGTATCTAGTATATTAAAAAGTCACAAAAATGAAATATGGTGCAAAAATGGGACATGGGAGGGTGAAAAGCTGTTGTCAGAAACGCTGTCCAACTAATTTGCCCTTGAATGGTTTCCTGGAAAGTTTTGTTGGCAAAGGAGAAAGGCAGCACCACACACTGTAGGTGTGATGAAGAGGTGAGAATGGAGGTTCTAAAGACTGAATAAGGCATGCAAAGTTGGGTAGTTCCAAGATTTGGTGATGTTTGAGTATTTATTCATGCATTAGCTTTAATTTTGCTTAGTTAATATTAAGTTTTCTTTTAATATCTTTACACTTTTTGCATTTAGAACCTTCTGATATCTATCAGAAGAAATGTTTATTAGCACTGAAAAATGCCCCTGCTTTACTGCATGTGTGACTGATATACAGTACATGTACAAAAATGTGGTAATATGTAACATCACAAAAGCCATTTCTGCATGAATTCATGTTACAAAGGTGTTGTCATGTGCGATTTTACATATAACTTGATGAATATTTTATACTGTATATCTTTATTTGTAATTTAGACAAAGCAATGTAATTTAGTGTTTACCCCCTCCCCCTTAGGAATGGGTCTGTTTGAATTTTACGACAGGATTTGGAGGATGTGTGTTTTAAACCAGTTTGGCAAGTGTTTCCTTGCTAAAGTCATTTCTACACCCGCAAATGGGCTAAGGTGTACTTTAACATATGGTTTGGGGCCAGGTGTTAAGATGTTCTATTTCTCCCATTGATCTGAGGTATGGCTGTTTGGAATTGGCTTGTCTCAGAGGCCTTTAAGTACCATGATGTCCTATTGACTCTCGGGGTTGGACAGAACATCTATAAATGTATGTGTTTAACCTCAGTATCTCTCTCTTACCAACCAACATATGATGAAGAAGCATCTCTCTTGCAAACCTGATGATGAAGACCACACGATGAAGAGCACAGCTCAGCAGCCATTTTGAACAGACATGTGGCTGAAAGCTGAGCACCAATGATGCCTTAACTAGAGACATTTAAGTAACTGACAAGTCTGTGTGCCGCCTGAACTACATATCACCATTTAATCAGGTTGTATGGTTGCCAATATTCAAATGTACTTTGCATTTTGTTATTATTTATGAATATTATCAATAATACATTGTTTAAACTGTAACTTAACGTCTGCTTTTTTTTTTTTTACTACATCTAATTGCCTAAGGTTATACATATAGAAGGGAAGGTGGGGATAAGTTATATACAATAGTACCTTATAAACAGTGGTAAGTCTTTGAGATCAGGCATTCTAAGGCTACATATTAATGATACAATAGGGGAAAGTAGAGCAATATACATTACTCTACCAAGACAAAAAAAAAGGTTTCTTGGAATTCCTCTTAGCTTCACGTCAATAGGTCTCCACATCAGATCAGGTCAGCTCCAGCTCTCAGTCTTGTCTGTGGTGGAAGAGTTTAATGTGGCAGAGTAATGATGAATTTCAGAGCTTCCAGAGATGAACCGGTCAGATGTGTAGGTATAACAAGGCGAGCACATTGCAAGTGGGTAGCGGACACTGTGGTGGCACTGGTAGAAAGTGCACTGAAGTTAAAGGATATAATTGAGAACCCATGCAGGGGAAGATAAAGGCTATGGATAACCGACAAACTCTGGCAAAAGTAGACATATGATACAGGCTGAAGTATGACATCCAGAAAAGAAAAGGTGGAGAGCAAAAGCAGGAGAGCATGGCATCTCAGGGAACATGGACGAAGTGATACCTTCTAAAGAGGAAAATCTCATGGGCTGAACTGATGAGGCTGGAGGAATTCTGGATCTCTGTTCTGTTAAGGTCATTGTATGATATTCTTCCATCACCAGCAAACCTGCATAGGTGTGGGGGCTTAGGGATGACTCAGTGTGCAAGATATGTGGGAAGACAGGCACCCTCGCCCATATCCTGGCAGGTTACAACACTGCCCTCACTCAAGGAAGATATAGGTGTTATCACAACAAAGTGTTTGTGATTCTAGTAGACATCATGAAGCAGGCGAGACGGAAGCCTCAGTGAACCCATAGAACACCAGCACCACCTATCCAGTTTATCAGGGTTTGAAAAGGGCATCTTCCACAAGGAAAACAAATCAGCATAATCCAAAAGACGCAAGGGTGGACCTGGCAAAGATGCTATAGTTCACCTCCCAGTTGTCCAAGCATCCTTAAGGTCTCACATTGTCATTTGGTCAGAGAAGATGAGAAAGGTCATCCTGAACTGACTATCCTGTCGGAGGAGAGGTTCAGCAAAGCCCACAAGAACAAAGCTACCAAACACCTGGACTGGATCTAGGAGTGCAGGTATAAAAGGTGGCAAACATGGCTGTTCCCCATTGAGGTGGGTTGTAGAGAGTTTTCTGTAAAGTCAACATTGTCAATACTCCTTGCCATGGGAGGATCAGGGAAAGAAAGTAAGGCATCTGCTCACAGGATTGGAGAGGCAGCAAAAAGAGTCTCTGGATGGCTATGGCACAAAAGATATGAGTGAGGCTGGAGTCAAGGAGCTGATGGATAGTGACTGCGACTGCCAATCCACCAACTGGAGGGTGTCATGGTTGGAGTTCCAAACACCCAGGAAAGGCTGGGCACTGTCTGGAGGCATCAGTTCCGGACCAAAGGACACTGTTGCTCAAAGAAAGACTGAGGTTGAGGCGTCTTGAACAGTGAATTACTACATGAAGTACTTTAACTAGACAAAGGTGAAAAGCTTGATTTTTGTATGAAAAGATAGGAAAGGTAAAAATAAAAAAATATATATAAATTCCAAATAAAAATTTTGTTGTGGGGGGACAAGATCTACTGAAATAAATGTTTATTACAGAAGAATGAAGACTAGAAGGAAGAAAAAGGTAATGAATAGTTTGGATTAGGAAATAACCAGGAGGGGTAGAATAATGGCGCAGAGGTAGCATTGCTGCCTCACAATAAGGAGACTAAGGTTCATGTTCCAAATCCACCCTGCCTGGAATTTGCATTTTCTCCCTGTGTTTGGGTGGATTTTCTCTGGGTGCTCCAGTTTCCTCCCAAAGACATGCAGATTAGGTGGATTGGTGTCACTATATTCACACTGGTGTGTGTGTCCTATGCTTGCTAGATCAAGTGGGCTTATAGTACGGTATGATATGGTGAATAACCAGGAATGGACTGAAACAAAAACAGGAGAAGCAGGAATGTAACAAACACACAGGCACTAGTTTGAACATTGGAAAGTGCAAAGACAAAAATTCAAGAGACCAAAACAGGAATACTAGACAAGAACATAGTCAAAAACAGCAGATTCCAAAGGAAAAAACATTTGTACACAGACTTGGCTTTCTTTCCACTAACACTAACACATGTACTGCCATGTGATAGAAAATGTTTGAGCAAAGTGGATCAGGAAATTAATCATTTTATTTTCTGGTAACGCCCCTGCCCCATTAGCCTCCATTGTAAAGCACCATTAAGAGCTAGATATATTTTTTTAAATCTATAGAAAACTCTTAACTTTAGAATACAATTTTGCATGGCAAATTCATATGTACTATATTTGTGAAAAGGTAATTTCATTTTGAAAAAATACCAAATTTTTCCTTTCAGGCAATTTAATAAAATAATGTACAAACGCAATTTAAATTGAAAGCATCCTCTCTTGTGAACTAATAATTTATGTCCCAAATACATTTGTACAACCTTTTCATGTTGTACCAGTATAGCTGAATGCATCTGTTATCCAAGGAGTTTATGGTGCCTTTAGTGTAAAATAATGGAGACAGTAAGAGATTGTACAGATAAATACAGGATCAAAGCTTTTGGGTAGAGCCATCCATTGCTTGGACATTTAGCCAATCACATGTGTGTAATGTCACATGTTCAGGAGCCCATACATGATTTTTTGATGTAAATAGTGACCAAGGAAGGAAAAGACAGAAACTGAGAGTGACCATTACGGCTTGGTGTCGGAGAGTGTAATATATGCATCACGCCAATTATTGAATCAAAAACGCACTCAGGACAACATCCACCTTTGACATTGCTGATTTTTTAGTACTCTTTCTAAGGGCCAGGATATACTTGCCACTACGCAGCTTATACGCTTGTGGACATTGCTGCTATGCAAGCAGTGTACTGACTATACTTGCACACATACTTTATGTAAATCTGGAGGATTCCACCAGTGTGAGAAATCATCACGGTGAGAAAACAATGTCTTGTTTCGCTATGTTGTGAGATGAGGGAAGAAAGATGTTAAAGATAAAGATTCTTCACATTCTTCTGCTGTTGCAAAGGTGCAAAAAAGATGGCAACAATGAGACCTTTAAATGTATTGCATCATTACAATGGGGAATATGCGACGCTTGTATTGCCAATGCGAGAATGGATGAAGAAAAGCACCATCAATACATTCGTATGGCAGCATTTAAGTTTGATGATTTTCTTTGCTGCATCGAACCATTCATCATACATTGTCACATGGTAAAGATGACAATAATTTCTAACCTGCTCTATCAGCTCTTTCTAGAAGCATTCATCCTTGTTGATAGTTATAGAAGTTAACCCCGACACAGACAGGCAGACCACACAAGTCCACACGGTTTTTATTTCTTTTCATTTTCTTTACCAGCACACAGTGAACAAATCATCCACAATTTGCTCAGTCCCTTCTTTCTTTCTCTTTCTTTTTCCTCTCTTTTTGTCTCTTCTCTGCTGCTTCCATTCCTCTCCCCACAAACTTTGTTCTCCACCTCCCAACTCTGGCTCTCTGAACGGAGTTAGGCAGCCTCTTTTTTACTGAACCTGGAAATGCGCCTGGATTCTCTTCTGGCAGCACTTCCGGGTGCGGTGGAAGTGCTGTGGTCCAGGGCTCCGGAATCATCTAAGCACCCTTGGCGGTGACCATGGGTCTCAGTAGGGTTGAGCTTCCAAGTTCCAAGCCCATGGTCCCAATGAAGAGGGGCATCGCCCTCTCGTGTTCCGAGGAGGTATTGTCCTCTCCCCTAGTCCTTCTGTCACAGGGGCGTCCTGATGGGACAAGGTCCCTGGTCGTCTGCCACATAGTAAACAACAGTGCTGATGTCACATACTAAAATTTTTGCTGGTACAGCAACTCGTGCACACATCATGTTAATTTCTGATAATGTGCTTAGAGGACGAGTCAGAAGAGCTCTGGAAATGTGTGGCAGCCATGAAGCATTCTGAGCGTCAAGTATATCCCAGCCCTAAGACTATATATGCTATATATCCAGGCTTTGATGTCTATTTTATTTTCTATTACACTTTGCAAATTTATTAAAATGATTCACACTCTTAATTCAGTACTTTCTAGAAGTCCCTCTGGTAGCAATTATGGCTTCACGTCTTCTTGACTAAGTCTGTACGAGCTTTGCAGACCTGGATTTGGGCAGTTTATCCCATTCTTCCTGGCAGATACTCTCAAGGTCTGTTAGATTGGATGTGAAGTGTCTGTAAATTGCAGTCAGAAGATCTCTCTACACATGTTAAATGGGGTTTAGGTCTCTTTGGCTGGTCTACTCAGGGGCACTCAGAGGTTTGTTCCGAAGCTACACCAGCTTTGTCTTTTGAGTGTATGCTTGGGTCATTGCTGAAAGATTAACCTTCGCCCCAGTCTGAGGTTGCGGGCACTTTGGAGCAGGTTATCCTTAAGTACCTCTTTGTATTTCGTAAATTCTGACCAAGCTCCCCGTTCCTGTCACTGAGAAGCAACCCCATAGCATGATGTTGCCACCACCATTTTTCACTATATGGATGGCATTAGGTAGATGGTTAACAGTGCTTGCATTTTGCCAGATATAGTACTTGGAGTTCTGCCCAAAGGGTTAAATTTTTGTCTTATCAAGTGTATCCAGCAGAGGGTGCCAGCTCCCTTGTTGGAATACGAGAGTTTGTAATTGTGGCATGTTACATAACCTGAAACTATATAGATATAATATAAAAAGGCGATTCCCCTCCCTTAGTGATACGGCAGTAAGAAATTATGTAGGAGAAATAACTTAGCTTTCTTTTAATAACGGTTTACATGGCATAACAGATGAAGAAAGCCATAACAAGACCTTTGGGAGTGGGGGCCCGATGTGTAGAGTCTGCCATTTTTGTCGCTGCGTTGGAAGGATTTTCCGGATCGGATGAGATTATCTCCCATCCGTCCGTCGGCTTCAAAGGTGTGCCAGGCAATGTCCCAAGGCTTTATACTCTTTCTTCATGTGCAGGCCCCCACTTGGGTGTATCATGCCATTCCAAACAAGGCAAAGAGAGGATACAATTTCATGCTGATTTTGACACACAGAAATAGTATACAATGCTCATTTCGCAGTTGTCCCTGTCTTCTCTTCTAATGTTTGCCTAGCAGTTCTTATATGGTGAACTCTTGTGTGCTAAATCTGGGTTTGTGTTAGCTGTACATGTGAGTAGAAAGAAAAGTAGATTAATAAAATATTTGTACAGAGCACAGTGACATATTAAATATATACATTTATTACATCAAGCCAGAGAAACATTTTTTCGAATGCACTTCGAGTCCATTAAATAATGTTTGGCAAACTAAAGTGAACTGTCATGTGTGTCTGATTGATGGATTGCTACCGAGATGGTCATCCATCTGACAGGTTCTCCCATCTCAACAAAGGACTTCTGATGTTCTGTTAGTGTGACTATTGGGTTCTTGGTCACCTCCCTTACAAAGGCATTTCTTGCCAACATTCAAAGAATCAGAAATTTGCCCTGATCTGTGCCTCACCAGAATTTAATCCTGGATGTATACAGAGACGTACTTGGAATTTATGGCTTGTTTATTGTCCTGACATGCAGTGTGAATTGTATTGCCTTGTACTATAACATTAACAATTTATTTATTATAAAGCCCAAAGTTACACAAGGAATTCTTCAATGGGCTGTGACAAACTTTGTTTTGACGGCCCCCCACCCCAGCCTTGACTCTCTAAGAAGAAAAGAAAAACTCTCAAAAAAACTTTGTAGGAAAAAAAAATGAAAGAAATTTTGGGAAGAACAATTCAGAGAGACACCCCTTTCAGGTAGGTTGCCAAAAAATGTGGTAAATACAGTACA
The DNA here is from genome assembly GCF_900747795.2 of Erpetoichthys calabaricus. Classification (NCBI taxonomy): domain Eukaryota; kingdom Metazoa; phylum Chordata; class Cladistia; order Polypteriformes; family Polypteridae; genus Erpetoichthys; species Erpetoichthys calabaricus. The sequence goes on along the minus strand of NC_041398.2, from coordinate 222,633,254 downwards.
GCACACAAAACACTACACAAGTACTCCTCATCTCAGAGCTAGATGGCCAGCCAATCATGGCCACCTCAGAAATACAAAACAATTGTACAAACTTTGCTTTTGCACAGAACTCCTGACCAAGTGCAGGCACAAATCAAAGCGACAGCTCTCAAGTCAAGATGGAAGAATAGATTATACTATCCACTAAATATATGAGGATATAGATTTGTTAAAATACATGAAAAACAAAGTAACAACTAATTATCAAAATTAATAAAGAACAATATATGTCCATTCGGCTAATTGTAGAACCACAGCCAGATTGTCGAAAAGTAATGAGACAAGCCAGACACAGTCAGAGTCCTGGAGACCTCGGACAATAAAACGCGCCAACCCCATTGGCCGTTCTACAGCTTAGTTAGTGCTTGGCTGGCAAATCAGTTGTGTGCCTTACTAAACAATGTCTAGTCAATTTGGTTTGCCGCAAGTTGACCCTCATTCAGGGTCATGACAAGATAATTAAAGCAAAAGGATGCAACTGACCACAATTTGCAGTGCTACAGCAAAGGGTCTAAGTACTTGTATGAATGAGAGATTTTAGGGTTTGATTTTTAATAAAAATCCTTTCTGAGAACATGTTTTCACTTTGTCATTATGGGTTATTGAGTGTAGATTGATGGGCAAACTTTATGCAAAATTAAATTAAAAATGTGTAGATAGTGAAGGGGTCTGAACGCTTTCTGAATCTATTGTACTATATATTGTACTTTGTGGTATCTAGCACCCCTGTTATTTACAGTCTCATTTATTCAGTTTGCCATCATTTTTCTAACATCCTTTAGAATGGCCTTAGATGATGCTATTTTTAATTTTCCAGGATGCTAAATTGAGATTAAGTATTTCATCTTATCTTATCTTTTAATTTCCTATGCAGTATATAATAGGATCAGACTGTCTAATTTCCAATCTAACTGTTAACTGTGCAATTCCAGCTCTGATCTTATAAATGAATTACTGTAATATGTAGTCGTTTAGAAAGACAAAATGGATGGTAACCTTTGGCTTTCATGTTAATCACAGTCTTAGTTGTTCAATTTATTTTATAGACCTCTTTTCACAATGAACACTATCACAAGGCACTTTTTTATCAAACATTTTGCTTTTACTTCCTTGCTAACCAAAACATAATATATGACATGGATAAAAAGACTGGGAAAAAATAACGATGAGGTATAAGAAGCCAGCTGTAGAACACAGATCCTAGAAATAGAAAACAAGCACAGTGGATAATGCATCTGAAGAAGTCAAAAAGATTAATTGCTTCTTTGATAATTTTGGAAAATGTCAAGTGAAGGAGAGTCATGTGCGGCACGGGGGGGAAACAGTTGTACATGGTAGAAGACACAGTGCATAAAGATCTGGGTCATTGCCTAGCTGTTTAATACTGGAGCATCTGCAGGTCTTGAGTGGTTTGAAGATGTGCTAACATATTGAAAGTCATTTGTCTGTGCAGTAAGGGGTGTTTACATGCTCAAGTGTAAAACAAGATCTGACAAATTATATAGAGCAGACATGACAACTGGAAGCAAAGACTTGCAGGTAGCTGGCTATTTGGCTTGTTTCATTTTAGGGAATGGTGTAAACCATTTGTGGTGATTTTTGTGGTGTATTTGTATTGATCACAGGCTTCTAAGAACTTGTTTTGTTGTGGAAAGGTGGGAGCATCACTGTGCCTAAGAGGAATAATGGAACAATTCAGAGTCATCTGTGAAGGAAAGGAATCGATGACGTGTTCATCTTGCTGTTTAGCACAGATAGCCTTTATGGTCTGGCAGAAAATGTCAATGGTTTGATGCAAGGAGAGAGAGGACTTTACTTTAACTTGGGGTTTAGGCACATGTCTGTATGGAAGAGTTTAGATTTTGATTTAAATAGATAGATAGATAGATAGATAGATAGATAGATAGATAGATAGATAGATAGATAGATAGATAGATAGATAGATAGATAGATAGATAGATAGATAGATAGATAGATAGATAGATAGATGTGTACTTTAGAGCATTGTTTCTCAAAGATAGATAGAAATCAAAGGCACTATAAGATAGATAGATAGATAGTGGTCATCCGGTTTTAACAAAACAAAAAAGGTATGCTTCTTTGGCGTCTTTGCCCTTGTGTTCTGGATACAGAAGGCTGTCAAAATGATGCCTCCTTCCAGTTACCTGCACTGCAGGGAAAGAAGGATATACAGTGCATCCGGAAAGTATTCACAGCGCATCACTTTTTCCACGTTTTGTTATGTTACAGCCTTATTCCAAAATGGATTAAATTCATTTTTTCCCTCAGAATTCTACACACAACACCCCATAATGACAGCATGAAAAAAGTTTACTTGAGGTTTTTGCAAATTTATTAAAAATTAAAAAACGGAGAAATCACATGTACATAAGTATTCACAGCCTTTACTCAATACGGCAGCAATTACAGCCCCAAGTCTTTTTGAATATGATGCCACAAGCTTGGCACACCTATCCTTGGCCAGTTTCGCCCATTCCTCTTTGCAGCACCTCTCAAGCTCCATCAGGTTGGATGGGAAGCGTCGGTGCACAGCCATTTTAAGATCTCTCCAGAGATGTCCAATCAGATTCAAGTCTGGGCTCTGGCTGGGCCACTCAAGGACATTCACAGAGTTGTCCAGAAGCCACTCCTTTGATATCTTGGCTATGTGTTTAGGGTCGTTGTCCTGCTGAAAGATGAACCGTCACCCCAATCTGAGGTCAAGAGCGCTCTGGAGCAGGTTTTTATCCAGAATGTCTCTGTACATTGCTGCAGTCATCTTTCCCTTTATCCTGACTAGTCTCCCAGTCCCTGCCACTGAAAAACATCCCCACAGCATGATGCTGCCACCACCATGCTTTACTGTAGGGATGGTATTGGCCTGGTGATGAGCGGTGCCTGGTTTCCTTCAATCGTGACGCCTGGCATTCACACCAAAGAGTTCAATCTTTGTCTCATCAGACCAGAGAATTTTCTTTCTCATGGTCTGAGAGTCCTTCAGGTGCCTTTTGGCAAACTCCAGGCGGGCTGCCATGTGCCTTTTACTAAGGAGTGGCTTCCGTCTGGCCACTCTACCATACAGGCCTGATTGGTGGATTGCTGCAGAGATGGTTGTCCTTCTGGAAGGTTCTCCTCTCTCCACAGAGGACCTCTGGAGCTCTGACAGAGTGACCATCGGGTTCTTGGTCACCTCCCTGACTAAGGCCCTTCTCCCCCGATCGCTCAGTTTAGATGGCTGGCCAGCTCTAGGAAGAGTCCTGGTGGTTTCAAACTTCTTCCACTTATGGATGATGGAGTCCACTGTGCTCATTGGGACCTTCAAGGCAGCAGAAATTTTTCTGTAACCTTCCCCAGATTTGTGCCTCGACACAATCCTGTCTCGGAGGTCTACAGACAATTCCTTTGACTTTATGCTTGGTTTGTGCTCTGACATGAACTGTCAACTGTGGGACCTTATATAGACAGGTGTGTGCCTTTCCAAATCATGTCCAGCCAACTGAATTTACCACAGGTCGACTCCAATGAAGCTGCAGAAACATCTCAAGGATGATCAGGGGAAACAGGATGCACCTGAGCTCAATTTTGAGCTTCATGGCAAAGGCTGTGAATACTTATGTACATGTGCTTTCTCAATTTTTTTATTTTTAATAAATTTGCAAAAATCCCAAGTAAACTTTTTTCACGTTGTTATTATGGGGTGTTGTGTGTAGAATTCTGAGGAAAAAAATGAATTTAATCCATTTTGGAATAAGGCTGTAACATAACAAAATGTGGAAAAAGTGATGCGCTGTGAATGTACTTTATTTGTCCCAGGGACTAAAATTTAGCTTTTACAGAAGCTCAGGAAGCTTGTTAGGAAAACTGCCCTCCTGTCCTACAGCTTGCTTTCCATGAGTGTTTAATGACCATGAAAATGATCTTACTATTAGCATAATCCTGTCATAATTCCAAGTCACTTTAGTTTTGTATAGTGCTGTTTTTACTTATAAGTTTAAAATGCAGATTACAAATATAAAGGAGTTAAAATAAAACATTAATAAAATTTGATAAAACCTAAAATCAACAAACATCCATTCACTTGTTGAGACAATTTCATCCATTTAGGTTTGTTGGGAACCAAACCTTATCCCGACAGTAGGGTCAAGGTAGAATTCAGCCAAGGACCAGGGTGCCAACTACATACACACTTCTTCATTCTGGACCAGCTTAAACCTGCCAGTCAATCTAATTTGCATGTTTCTAGGATGTGGGAGGAAACCAAAATAGCTGAAACGTAATGCACACAGACAAATGAAAACCATGCAAACTCCAGAGTCAATAAATCTCAAGAAGTACACCATCATCAGGAAAAGGCAGGTCAAAATCTACCACTCACCCTTATGTTGACATGTCACTGTATTTAGCGGTTCAGACTAGTGATATACCACAAATGTGGGCATATGTGTCCATTGTTGGTGACAGGTATGTTTCCTAACCTTGCCATTGTCCCTTTCTGAGGTTAAGAGGGCTGACTTGATGAAAGTGGCAGCAACAGCAAGAGCCACACACGAAAGTAATTTGATTAAATCATTTATCCTTTAAACATAAATTGCATGCATTCTGGTAAATTGAAAAGGATTTAGATGTAGCAGTTGCCTAAGTAAAATAATGGTCTCTGTGCATGAATTTCATGTGGTGAATGAAAGAATAAATATGATAGAAAAACAAGCTGACAGTTTCTCTTGATTGATTTTTTTTTCTACATCTTTTGGGAACTGGGGGTTTGCAGAAGGAGGTGAAGCTTGCAGTTGTTTCAGCATTAAGAATAAATTCATTACTGAAGGGACACAGAAACTCTTCTTGGGTAATTAGTGTAAATTGTCAGCTCATTTAGGCAAGATTAGCTTAGTGATTTATGAAGCTATTTTTTTTAGATTAGTGCCTTCAAAGCAAAAGATGTTGGCATATTATAATAGCATCCTAAAATCTCCCAACCATCCATTTTGTTAGCCTGCTTATACCAATACAGATTTGAGGGGAAACAGCTTTGGACACATAACTCCGTCTATTCCAAGGTACCCTCACACACACAGCCTTCTCAGCGGGCTGATTTAGAGTTGCCTGTGAACCTAATCTACATGTCTTTGTGATGATGGAGAAAGCTAGACAAAACTCATATGAGCATAAGGTGAACGTCCAGATCTCCAACAGACATAACTAGAGGATTCTAAATCTGTGAGTCAACAAGGCAAATGGTTATAATGCCACGAAGAAATCTTGCTTCATTTTGATTGTTACTTTGAAAAGACTTTTACACAGTAATTTTAGGACATTTGCTCTTGGTTAAATTAAGCATGGCATATTCCAGAGAATGAATCACAGGTCTTCTGTCATGTCTCAGTTAATATGCTTGTTAGATGGGTCACTAAAGTGTGATATTCACGTTTAATAAATACAGTATAGAATGACCTGCTGGCCCTATTAAAACAAAATCTTTACAGTACCACAGATGGCTAGTCATGCTGGATATGTAAAATTTTCATTCAACAGCCATATTCTTCCGGAGATGAGTGAGCATGCATGTCAGTCTTAATTAAATGTTGATTTATGTGCCTGCCGTGTTGGACTGCCCCCACACACATTAATATCTTATTGGGCAGTGGCTGCCCACTATAACAGATGAGATTTAGAAACAGATTATATAGGTATTTTGTTGCTCTTTCATTTATTTAATCGGTCACTCTTTCTTTGTTATGGTATAGTACCAGTATGTATCATCATAAGTTACTTTGGTGAGCAAACAGAATTGTGATACAGAATCGATTATAGAAACAGGTTAGTGCGACCCCAATCATAAATAGCAACTGCAATGAAAAGTTCTACACTGATGGATTTTAGGAGGAGTCAGAAAATATACCTGATAAACTTAAGATAGCATGTACTGTTAAAGGAGCTTTGTATATTACACACTGATGGTGATTAAAATTGCAGCATTGGGAAAAATGTCTCATATTGTTTCAAAACTTGGAGGACTGATGGATAGGTAGAGTATGAAAACGATTACAAGCAGAGCACATATGTTAATGATGTGTGTGCAAATTACACCACAAGGGACACTAAAGGCGCCACTCATTGAGTAACTGGTGGCAGTTAGTCTGCTGTTATGGAACAGGATGACTGGCATTATGTTGTATTTTTGGACGATTCCAAGTTCAATTTACTACTACATGTTAGATGGATCAGTGCGTGGAGGTTTACATTTTGAATTATTGTATAGGCCCGGCACCAGAAGTTATGGTGTGGGTTCCACTCCTGTTCCCACCTCATATGCACTGCTGGTACCTTGATCAGCCAGTGATAAAATTGCAGAGGTGGAGATGGCCCTCTCTCTGCAGAGGTTCCCGGGAGCCATATTCCAACAGGACAGTGCTCGACCACATGTGGCAAGAGTCGTCCAGCAGTTCCTGAATGACCACCATGTGGCAGTTCTTCCCAGGGCCGCACTTGGCACTTCTGAGATATAGTCAGAGAATGACTGGCATGCTAGAGACCACGGTATAGAGGCAGGCCATTCCAAAAACACACATCCAACATTTCTTCCTGTCCATGCCAGACCATGCACAAGTGGTTATTTCTGCCCATGGTGGATACACCAAATACTGATTAATGCGCATTCCGCATGTGTGACGAGCTGCACTTCTAATCATGTTTTCCATGTAATAAGTAATCTGGCATAAAGTACAAATATTTTTTGGTGTTGCAGTGTACTCAGAAGAGTATTTGTACAATCAAGACAGATGGAGTCTTCTGAATTAGCCAAGAGAGAGACTTCCAGAAAGCAGGAGCAACAAACCGAAAGTTCTGTTATTGAATTGTTTCCAACCTTTGATGACCCATTTAATAACAGTTAAATAGCTTTCTCTGCTAAGGTTGGCGGGCCTTATGCAACAAAATGCACATGAGTCCATTTTAACTGAAATATCAATATTCATTGCCTGTAATAACGTGAGAAATTGTTTTTTGCTCAGATTGTGAATATGTACATATTTGGTATACATCTTAGTTTATACGTTCTTTTACTGTGCCATTTGTAGAAGAAATCCATTTGATGTTGACTTGTGTGAGTATGAGACCCTGCGATGCACTGACACTCTGTCTATAGCTGCCGCTATAAGCCCCAGCCATTGGGATCATGAATTGGATTAAGTGGACTTACACATGGAATTAAATTCTGAAATGTTTTACAAGTTGCATTACATAGTTAGACTGACTCACTACATGCCTTAACAATCACTTTCCACAGACAGTGACTTTTCACACATTGAAGTAAAGGTTAAGGGAAATGATTACAACCTTTCTTTGAAGATCAGTAGTTGTCCTCTTTCTCTAAACATCCTTTTCTTTTTATCTATTTGGCAAAGGGGAATTCCTTAAAGGGTACATATTTAACATATGTTGCTTTTTACCAGGTAAACTGTGCCAGTGTTCTAGCTTGTCTTGGGCCATACATAAGAGGTACATCTGTTCTGGGGCCTCATCCCACTTCATCTTCTTATGTGGATTTGGGGTCCACACTGAGTGATGGGTGCCCTAAGTGGTCACTTACCCCACTTATGCCAAAAAACGGCACTTCATGATAAATTTTTGCAGCTTTTCTCAGTCTTTCCCATATAATTTCAAGTCTTATGTGTGATTTTAGAGTCAACCACAATGTAAAGTATATCTATATAAAATATAACGTCTGTCTGTATAACCTACACCCTTTGACCGATTTGGACCAAATTTTTCATAGTTGTTCTCTAGGACAATACGGCACAAGACAGACTACTTTGGAATCCTCAGTGTTTTTTTTTTTTTTGCCTGTGTGCTACAGTTTGAACACCAGTGCCACCTGCTGGCTCAGAACAAGTGAAACATCCAATCAAACTGAAACCAGATTAGCACACAAAATGACCAAAGCTTAATATTACTTACCTGGGCAACCCAACCCCACATGCTGCTTATATTTAGTGTATTAAAAGAAGTATTGTGTGCTTTCGCAAGGGGTTGTTGGGTGAGGCTTGACTGAGACTGGAAGTGCAGCGCAACACAAAGGAGAGTCAAAGTATTGTTGTTTAACTCCTGCTTTGTTAACTATAAACTGTTCACCTTAAAGTAAGAGGATGAGTCAGACATGACAGCATTCACTGTTGCAACCCAGCAAGAAGTTCTCGCAATTCTGGAATTCAATTGCACCCAAAACGAATTAATTCTTGAAGCGTTGCGTGCTGTTTCTGTCTACAGTAATATAACAAGGAGTAATGTGTGCTTTTGCAGAGTGTGTTGGGTAAGCAGAATCAGAGGGTTGTTGTTTAACTCATGCTTTGTTAGCGTTTCTTCATTATTTAAGCACTGTGAACTGTTCACCTTAAACTTAGAGAATGAGTCAGACATGACAGCGTTAATGATTATAGCCCAGCAAGGAGTTACTTCAGTTCTGGAAAAGAACAAATATTTGACTCAGAAGAACAGAGACATTAATAGAGGGGCACTGTGGATGATGGATGGGGCAGCTAACAATAACAACAGGGTCACCAATTAAAAAACACAGAAACCTTTGCTTTCTTATCTTAGCCCATTCTACAAGTATACTCGCCCAACTCCGGGTGCTTTGACTAGAAAATTATAAAGTAAAGTCAAATGTCAACTAATTGCCAGTTTTACAAAACGTAATAAATAATGGATGGAATATAAAACAGAACCCTATTTGAAGTATTGGCATAATGCAGCTAAATAGACATACTTGATATCTTTATATATATATATATATATATATATATATATATATATATATATATTGATATCCGTGGCAGAGCAACAGGTGCTCAAAAGGCTCCTATCAATCATGGAGAATCCACTGCATCCACTAAACAGTGTCATCTCCAGACAGAGGAGCAGCTTCAGCGACAGACTGTTGTCACTGTCCTGCTCCACTGACAGACTGAGGAGATCGTTCCTCCCCCAAACTATGCGACTCTTCAGTTCCACCCGGGGGGGGTAAATGTTAGCATCATTCAAAGTTATTGTCTTTTTTACCTGCATTTTTATTACTCTTTAATTTAATATTGTTTTTTTGTATCAGTATGCTGCTGCTGGTGTATGTGAATTTCCCCTTGGTATTAATAAAGTATCTATCTATCTATCTATCTATCTATCTATCTATCTATCTATCTATCTATCTATCTATCTATCTATCTATCTATCTATCTATCTATCTATCTATCTATCTATCTATCTATCTATCTATCTATCTATCTATCTATCTATGGGGTGGAGTGGTGGCTCTGAGGCTAAGGATCTGCGCTGGTATCCTGAAGGTTGCCGGTTCGAATCCCCATCACTGCCAAAAGAGATCCTACTCTGCTGGGCCCTTGAGCAAGACCCTTAACCTGTAATTGCTCCAGGGGCGCTGTACAATGGCTGACCCTGCGCTCTGACCCCAAGGGGTATGCGAAAACTAACAAATTTCTAATACGAGAAATCGTATAAGACGAAATAAAGAGCAAAAAAAAAAAAAAAGTGTGTGATCGATGATGTTATATCTATGGGCAATAATATTGTACCAATAAAAAGGAAAAAGACAGAGACAGGTTCAAAGTAATAAACTTTAACAGGTCCTTCACTAATATCGTTTTCAGAGTACATGTTACACAACCTTATTATTATTATCACTTCCTCTAAGCTCCCCAATACCCATAATTCCTTATTACTACGGAATCCCCAAAAGTCCAGACTACAATATACTACAGATGAAGTGTGTGATCTCAAAACAATTTGTTGTGCTCTTATTTTTAGTGACTTCTGCCTCTAAGTTACAACATCTGGTGACTTTTTAAGGTTTTTCTAATGACACTTCTCTCTTGGCAACACATGTAAGAAGCATGCTTACTCTGTGAGACAGACAGCAAATGGATTTGTTTACAAAAATGTGTTTATATAAAAATTGGCAATGTAAAATTGAGCTGATATAATTAAAAGTCAAAACCACAAATGACTATGTGTTCAGACCAAAACAATCCAAAATTTTGAATAGCTTTACTGAGGTGACTGAAAATTGTTTTTTTGATCAGCTTGGCATGTTTTACTTAGTGTATACGTCTAACCTTCTAATGTCACCAGTGCTTAAAGTGAGGCAGTGAGACACTGGTGCTCTTTTTATACCCTGTGTTGTGTGTGTTTATGCATTTTGAGGCAGTTTCCCAAAAACTTATCTTAATACATAATTCGCCAGCCTACTCACTCACTCACTCACATCTGTCCGAAGCCGAATGCACAGTCGCCTTCTGCGCAGCTGCCCGAAAAACCTTACGAGAACGACATTGCGGCAGGCGGCGGATTTACGGCCTCGAAAATTCAAAGAGAAAGGCGACTTCGACCGACATCCAACCCCAACATCGCGGCAGGTGCCGTATTTACGGCCACAAAAATTCAAAGAGAAAGGCAACTTTGATTAAAGCTCTAGAGGCCTGAAAGGCGATTTCGACTACAGCTTGAGGCGTAATTACGCATTCTAATTCAATTACACATTCATTCAATACACCTATATCAGGCTTGTGGTGCTTATACTTATTACTATTCCACTCGTGCCCGTTTCATCTTATGTTGTCGAAACGGGCTCTTTGTCTAGTATTCCAAAAAAAGTTCTGTTTGCAGCAATACACAATACTAAATCTTGTGTTCTTCTGATGTTGAAGGATTCCCTTTGGAATGCAGAAGCAGGTGGCACAAAATGTTTTGGTGCATCTTCTTCCAGAGGTGTGTGTTTTCTCTCATTGTTGGTGTGAACATTCTTGCACATCCACATTATACTTGTCATGATTTGAGGGTTTTAGAAAATACAGAATTTGTTTTTTAATATAATTTTTATGTATCTGTGCATTTTGCAGTAGTTAATAAAGTTTATTAAAGTTTATACAAAAAAATTGTCTTTGTGTACTGTCTTTTAAAATGTGCTGCTTTGCAATCAGCTGCCTGGCAGTTAGTGCCTTTGGAAGGGTACAGGTGACATACTCACTCCACACCACATGGACTGTCGCCAGAACTGGACTTATATACATTTTATTTGTTTTTTATTTGAAGTAAACAATTGGATGGTCATAATATTTTTGGAACCCTGTTATATGGAGGTACATTATTTTCTTTTTTGAATAACCTTGCTGTTAAACATTTATTAAAGTCAATTTACTTTTCCTTTTTTTTTTTTTAGTATTTTCATATAAAGGGTATATTAGAATCGTATTAGGTAGTCACACAATGTACGTTGGCCTTTAGCGGTTTTAAGATTGTATGTTAGAAACAGCAGCCGTGTTTACTATCACAGTAGAGAAGTCTCTTGTGGGTTCAGCTTCCTTTCCTATTACACTTATGGATACTTGTGTCTCTTGTTTGCAGTACTTCAGCTATCTCTGTTATTCTGAATGTTCAGTCAAGTGTAACAACAAAATGCTTTGAACAGATATCAAGAACTTTACTCGCATTACAAATGTCATCTGTAAATTTTTTTTCTGTCTTTTATGTCACTTTATGCTTTCAAGTGATTCTGATCCCCATGTCATTAATTTGTTTACAGCAGTGTACATTCAAATATTTTAGTATAAAAATAACACTGGACAATGAAGATTTTGCTTCCCGAACACTTTTAGGTGCATCTTTTTGGATTTTGCCATTCTAAACATGTACCATTTTATTGCCATTACCTATTTCTTGTGCTTTCCTTTGTCCTTGAGGACATGGGTTGGTTGGCATCCTGATCAGGATGGATAGTTTCTTACCTGTTCAGGAATCCTTTATAATGTAGGGGTGGAGGCAGACTATCTCCTAGGCTCACATGTTCCCCCAGCACAATAGGTGGCAGCATCCCTCTGATGGATCTCCTCAGCGGCATGGGAGTTATAGTCCTGGTGGGTGGCCCTGACAGATTTCTTGGGATCCACCAGGGAGAACTACAGGGAGAGGGATTCCTCATTTTATGGAGGTTGCACTTGACCTGGAAGTGCTTCATTGGTGCACTGTGGTAGCAGCAGAAGTACTCCAGAGTCCGGTATAAATGAAACTGCTCCACCTCATCGAGGAAAGTTCGAGTTGGGTGTGAAGGAAGGACAAAGCTTGACTGGGAGGAGTGGAGGAGAGAAAGAAAGAGAAAGAAGAATTTGATTGTGATTGTGTGCACCTTGTTGAGATGCCCGTTGGAAAGCATGAATTTGAACATGGGATTTGTCTCTGTAGTTGTGTCTGGGGTCTGGGGCTCTGATACACCCTCTACAGTCCACTCCTGTCATATTGTGTGTGTATATAGCACAACTTCAGCTGGAACATCTGTGTGGGGAAGTAAAAGTGGGGACTTTGCTACTTGGAATGCTGGTCAGATATACCATGTCTTGCTGTTTGGAAGCTTCTTGGCTCCAAACTCCAACATGGCTGTGCTTAGCACACTCCAAAAAATGTTTGGCGTTGGACACAGTGATCTTAAGCTGGTGTACAGTTGCTCAGACATGGAAATCCATTTCATGAAGCTCCCAACGCACAGTTCCTTTACTGATGTTGCTTCCAGAGGCAGTTTGGAACTCTGTTGGGAGTGATGTGACAGAGAACAGGCGAGTTTTACACGCTATGCATTTCTGCACTCGGTGGCCCTGCTCTGTAAGTATGCATAGTCTACCACTTCATTTATGAGTTGTTGTTGCTCCTGGATGCTCCACACAGTTGATCAGGGAAGACCTAGCAAGCAGAAATTTCACATACCGACTTTTAGCAAAGGCGGCATCCTATGACAGTGCTACATTTAAAGTCATTGAGCTCTTCAGTATGACTCATTCCACTGCCAATATTTGTTAATGGAAAAGACTTAAGAGCCTTTGTTTGAATGGGTCACAACTCTTGGAGTGTGCTAAATATGAGTCACAGTCCGCACTGTAAACCAAAGGGAAAGTGAAAGAGATCTCACTGGGTTAAATAAGGACTGTAACTGACCGATTTTAGCTATTCTTGAACTGCCTTTCAAATTTCTTGAAAAGGCCCTAAAATTATATGAAGACATAAATCTTACTATGCTACGTATTGTTGGGAGATGTGCCTGATTTGCATTAAACACCACTATGATATTGGGACAGTAGTACTAGGGTGTTGTACCGTGTTAGCCATTATGAATGTAGAGAAAAGCCAAGCAAAATGACACCTTTTATTGGCTAACTAGAAAGATTACAATATGCAAGCTTTCGAGGCAACTCAGGCCCCTTCTTCAGGCAAGATGTAATCAAGATTACATCTTGCCTGAAGAAGGGGCCTGAGTTGCCTCGAAAGCTTGCATATTGTAATCTTTCTAGTTAGCCAATAAAAGGTGTCATTTTGCTTGGCTTTTCTCTATATTGGGACAGTAAATTTATTACAGAACTGGCACCACACCCTCAGTATGCTGCTGCTGGAGAATGTGAATTTCCCCTTGCGATTAATAAAGTATCTATCTATCTATCTATCTATCTATCTATCTATCTATCTATCTATCTATCTATCTATCTATCTATCTATCTATCTATCTATCTATCTATCTATCTATCTACTAGCTGTACTACCCGACTGAGACTGAGTAATTAATACAGACCTCAGTGTTAATGTTTGCAGTGCCCCATCTATTTAATGTAATTTGTAATGCATGTTATACTAAAATGCATTGTATTTGTAATTCCAACAGATGGCACATGACAAACATTTTCTAGTAATAAAATGCATTACTACAAGTGTTTGTGATGCACTGTCTGCTGGAATGACAAATGCAATGCATATGTCTCTGTTATATGCCACTTGGTATGGGATTCATTAAAGCAGTGTTAATGTTTGTGATGCTCCATCTGTTGGAATGACAGGAACATAGCAACCGGAAGGACACACAGACAGACACACTGACACTTATCTTTTTATTAAGGTGAATTGCCCATATTATAGCTATAGGCACTCATGCTGTACACTGGGAGATTACAAGTCATGATGTCTATTCAAGCTATTTTCTATACGCACATGATCAACGTTAGAAAAAATAAAATGTCATTATTAGGGTGGTAATGAATTAAACAATTACAGATTTAAGCAATTAAGCATTTCTAGATAAACTGCCTTAAACAAACCCTAGAGGTGTATGTGTAGAGGGGGTCACCAAGTCATTGCAGTAACATTAACATCCACCACACAAACTTTATTTCGTATAGCATATTTGCTCTAGAGAACTTGGCCCCAAAGCATTTTACAAGTACAGATGCTTACTGTACCTGTTTATGTCTATTTTTATTTATTGCACAGGATTGTTATATCTAAGTACACACATTGAGTAGGAGGTGGAAACTGAACTGGCAACTTTTAGGTTTAATTTGCTGATTTACTTAATCTTTATTAACAACATATCAACTTGACTTAATTAACAGCTTCTCACAGTTAATTAAGTGATTATACTCAAGTAAAAATTTAATTAGTAATTAGTGTTCTAATGTTCTTATGACATATTTAGAACATTTAGAAAGATCTGAGCTGTTTAAAGTGTACAAAATACATTAAAATGTATTATTGTGTGTTTAAAACAGACTGAAAAAGAATATTGTTGTGCTAGGAGGAGTAATCTAGAACAAGGGAAGTTTAAATACAAGAAAATGAGATGTAAGTCAGAAATCAGGCAAAGAACATAACCAGGTGTATTATCGTGATGTTTATGAGACTTACCAGCTATGTTTACTAGGTTCATCTATTCCCGTCCCTGAAAATTAACACACACACACACACAGATTTAGACAAAGTCTCAAGTGGTGCCAATTGCCAGTCCCTCCACAATATTCCTCATAAAATTCTCTACATAGGGATTCACTATCTCAAGCATTCTCACTATCCTTGCGACACACATAAAAGTATAACTGTTTTGGTTATATGCCACTTACCAACCAAGCAATGTCTTACTTTAACCGTAGTTGTTCTAATTAGTAAGGTAGCCTTATAAACCCCACAGGCAAGAAAGCAACAATCTTCCCCACACTAGATGCCCTCTCATTATTTCAATTACTCTAGACTAAGACAAAAGTATAGAAAATATAACAGCAACGTGGTATTTATTTACATATAACAGTACCAAATAAAAGTAAAAATAATAGAAAATAAAAAAGACAGAAAAGCCTGGATATAAAGTCTGAAATTTAGAAACGTCAAGGGGTGGATGTTGTCCTGGGCTGCTTTTGATTTAGTGATTCATAGAAGTATTCATAGGTTATGTTTTCTGACGCCCAAGTCAGATGATCTCACCTCTCTTGATCTCTGACATTGCTTCCTATTTCATTGCCCTTCTGTTATCATCTCTTTGGTCCCTCAAATGAGCCATATATATATATTAAAATGCACACGGGGATTCTGGGACACATGACATTTTACACATTCAATTGCCAATCTTGTCCTGATGACAAATGATCTAAGTATATGATTTTTAAGTACCTGCACATTTCTTGCTTTCTCAAGCTGTAAACTAATTCTGTGAGCCCTAGTCCTACAGCGTCCATCCATTCCCAGCTTATAAGCTAATTAAAACCGGTCTTATGGCATCTGCATTTGTTTCCCATTCCCAGGTCATAAACAAATTGAAAAAGTAACCAACTGAAATAGATGTATAAATTACCGGTACAATACAAGAAGAATGTACAAAAAAGAATGCTGCCATGTCTGTAATGAAAGTCCTGTAAATTCTGTTCATCCTGGTTTGTTTGAGCAAAAAAATTAAAAATTGCTGCAAATAGTCTGCAGTTCAAATATTGAAGATTTTCCACACCAGGACACCAGGAAAGACAATATACTGGTGTCAAAACCTAATTGAAAAATCAATAATCAGGAGGGAATAATCCTGCTGCTTTGGTGATATTACTCAAACAAATCCCTGGTGCCTGTAAAGAAACACAAATAGCATTGGAAACTGCACAGAACTGTTTACAACGTGATATATAAGGGCTAGTTCAAGAAAACATTGCAATATTCAGAGACTGCATGAATGAAGACCTCAAATAGGCACTATATACAGTACCTTGACAATATTTTACACATAAATCTGCAAAAATCTAACACAGAAACAGATCATAACAAAATTATGATTTTGACATAAACACTTTCCAGTCCTATTCTGTGACTGTCAAAAAAATGCTTCCTCCTAACATTGTTTTACAGAGTTTAAGGATGAGCTGTCATGAAGACACTGATTATGTTGTGTGAAGTAAAAGAATTAGCATGTAAATTGAAGCATTGACCTAAAGATGAGTCAAAGTCAGAAATTAAAAGCAAGGGTTTTGAAACTGAGAAATCAAAAATACTTGAAATAACTAGAAATTATAATCAAGAGCAACAGAATTAGTGGACTTTTTACTAGTACAGTGATCCCTCGCTATATCGCGCTTCGCCTTTCGCGGCTTCACTCTATCGCGGATTTTATATGTAAGCATATTTAAATATATATCGCGGATTTTTCGCTGCTTCGCGGATTTCTGTGGACAATGGGTCTTTTAATTTCTGGTACATGCTTCCTCAGTTGGTTTGCCCAGTTGATTTCATACAAGGGACGCTATTGGCAGATGGCTGAGAAGCTACCCAACTTACTTTTCTCTCTCTCTCTTGCGCTGACTTTCTCTGATCCTGATGTAGGGGGATTGAGCAGGGGAGCTGTTCGCACACCTAGACGATAGGGACGCTAGTCTAAAAATGCTAAAAAATTATCTTCACGTTGCTACCTTCTGTGCAGCTGCTTCCTGAAGCGACATGCTGCACGGTGCTTCGCATACTTAAAAGCTCAAAGGGCACGTATTGATTTTTGATGTTTGTTTTTCTCTGTCTCTCTCTCTCTCTCTCTCTCTCTCTTTGTCTGCTCCTGACGGAGGGGGTGTGAGCTGCCGCCTTCAACAGCTTTGTGCCGCGGTGCTTCGCATACTTAAAAGCCAAACAGCCCTATTGATTTGTTTGCTTTCCTCTCTATCTTTCTGACAGTCTCTACTCCTAACACGCACTCCTTTGAAGAGGAAGATATGTTTGCATTCTTTTAATTGTGAGACGGAAATGTCATCTCTGTCTTGTCATAAACTTTTGAAAAAGAGACAAATGTTTGTTTGCAGTGCTTGAATAACATTCCTGTCTCTCTACAACCTCCTGTGTTTCTGCGCAAATCTGTGACCCAAGCATGACAATATAAAAATAACCATATAAACATATGGTTTCTACTTCGCGGATTTTCTTATTTCGCGGGTGGCTCTGGAACGCAATCCCCGCGATGGAGGAGGGATTACTGTATTTTCATTAACAATCACACACAGAGCCAAGGTTAGTCCATAATCTCGGATGGGGAAGAAGCCATGTTGCTGATCTTTAAACTTATTGCTGTGATGATGTCACATGCCATGCTCTTCTCCCTCATTTCCCAGGCAACAATGAAACAAATGCTCTGAAATGGTTGTGCCCATGAGAACAACATAAAATAATTATCACCATCTCAAAGAATTTTTTAATCTACAAATAAATACAAAATGTAAACTCTATGTGTGGCACAAGACATCATAACCACTTCTATGACAGATGTTCATCTCATCTCTTTTCATGGTGAGGATCCTGATGGCAGAATCCCAAATAGGTCAGTCTGGACTTCCCTGTCTCCAGCTACCGATTCCAGGTCTTTTGGGGAATACCGAGGCATTCCTAGGCCCACCAAGAGATAGAATACCTCCAGCTTGTCCTGGGTCTTCCTCAGGGTTTCCACCCAATGGGAGCTGCTTATGGGGCATCTTTATGACATACCCAAACCATCTCAACTGGCTCCTCTTCATCTCAGGCTCTCTGAAATGCTCCGCTTCTCACCCTATCAGGGAGTTTCATTTTCTGACCACCCTTTTGCCTTTGCCCTTTTATTTTTCCTATTTCCTGTTTCAAATTACATTATTTTTTCAGCCCTTTGGCCAGACTTTTCCATCTGGCACAACAGAACCCATTAATAGGCTCTGGCTCTTCACACTCCTCTACTGGATTAACCATATTAGAAGAGACTGCTGACTTTTTAATGCAGTCTGATCCTATACACTTGTAGGAAAATCATCCACAACATGCAGTTTAAGAACAAAATCAGAAGTCATATTTCATCAGTTTTATTAAGTTATTTTATTCACACCAGGGGGCAAAAGCAGCTTGCAGCAAAAGCAACATGCAGTTGAGCTATTCCAATGGGGTTTTCATCAGTTTTTACACAGCTGTATATTCTTTAAAGATTTATGGGTTTTTTAGAATTGTTGAAAATGGAAAGAAAAGCATAGCTTGGAGAAAAAACATATTTTCTTTAAAAGACAGACCCTGGCAAACTTGCAGGAGCTTTTCTCTTGTGTGTTTCTAGATTTGTGTCTTTGAAAACAATGCTGCCAGTAATAATAAGGCTACTTTCTATTATGATCAATGGCGGAACACTTACTAAGTGCAAAGTTTGAATACTATAAAAAGTATACCAAAAATATATTATTTATAAGGCTGCATAGTTAGAGAATCATTTTCCACAGAGCTGTACCAGTAAGGACCAACCTGTCAAGTCATGGCACTTGAGCAGGAACAGCTAAGTGTACCAACTACCAACAGTGAAGTGCTGCATTCAGAATGAACAAAAGTGTCTGGCTGTGCATTCAAAAAGAGGAGTCTGTTGAAAGGGCAGGCAGGCACTGCAAAATACAGAAAGGCTATTTATTAAAATACATCGTCTCAGCTTTAGGTTACGTAAACACTATATTAGGGTTTCATTTAAAAAAAACAATTTTTAACCAAAAATGGTCACTGTCCACACTAGCGTTTTCACATCATTTACAAAAATATTTTCATCCACACTAAGGCGATTGAAAATGCATGTAACGTAGATGTTTGCCTTCGCTGTCCATGTGTGCATTGGCGGAGCAGGAAAAGGAACAGGAAGAAGGAGATGAAGAGTCCTTCCTACAAGCTAGATATCTGTGTTGGTACAAGACAGGTGTATCAAACCATCATTAAAGTCTTGGAAATCTCACACCATGTGTGTCATACAGTATAGCGTTCTTAACGAGTGTTAATAGTGGAAGTGATGCAGCACTACAGTACGCTCTCTGTGTGTGTATGGATTGCAGAGCGCATTTGTATGTCATTTCTTATTGCTTGTCATGTTGCAGGTTCAATGGAGGCAGCACGATTGTGCATTCGTTAGAATGGCAGAATGACTTACAGTGGCACAGACAGCAAGTATGGTTGTTGTCTAACATTTCACGTCTCTTTCTTCTGATTCCTGGCTTGAGTGTTCTTTCCATGTACAATCTAAAGACATGTGGTCATTTTAGCCTTTAGTAAATAGCCATCCAGGGATGGTTGTGCCTCACGTAACTCAAATAGGTCAGCTTTATGGGTCCCTCTAGTGCAAAATCAGGTTCATGAAGTAGTGGGATAATGATGCTAACTGAATTTTCATCAAGACATTATTTTTGGCAAATTCTCCTTAGATAAGAAATCATAATTTATTTAATGACATTAATCCTTGCAGTAACATTAGTGGATAATGAAATTTAGATTCCACTATATGCATTTTCAATTAGTAGGTATAGTGATTTAGAACAGTTTTATACAGTACAGTATATGTCATTTTATTCAGTCTGTTGTATTTTATGTTGAAGATTTGGTTTCTGTACTTTAAATTTTATTTAAACTTGAATTAAAAAAAAGTTTATTTTGATTATGTCTTGTTTTTGTTTTTTACACAAGTGGTGTCAATTGATCAATTCAGTCGTATCACTGATATCATGATACGATGCTATAAATATGGCAGCATTCATATCCGTTGTTATCTGTCAATGGATATTCTTGACAAAACTCTCAAAGATTAGTGATAGATAGCTGTCAATTCAAGTAGGCCCTAGTGTTAGGTTTTCTGAAACCCTTTTGTACCTTGACGTCAATTTTTGCTTTGGCCTTTGGTTTTGGTTACTTGTTCCTCTTGCCTTTATGGTTTTGATCTTTTGGACTGCTTTTTTAACATTGATCCTGGTGTGCAACTAGTCTTCTGGTCTTCTGACTAGAATTCTGAGGTGCTGTGTCATAATAGTAGTTGGTTTAATAGCCAACACTTTAAGTGCTTCCCCACCATAAGGTATATGCAGTGGGCATGCTTTTAAGAACATTCTATCAACACTGGGTAAAAAGGGGCAGGAACCAACCCTGGGCAATGCACTAGCCTATCATAAAACACACTCAACTACCTTGGGCCAATCAACCTAATACACATATCTTTAAAGTGAAGGAGAAAAGCTGAAATACCTGAAAAAAATCCAGATAGCCATCAGGAAAACTTACAAAGTCCACACATACAGTGATTTTGAACCCAGGACATTAAACACTTTCCCACTTTGAAAACACTGTGTAAGGAAAATCTAAAGTTATCCATCCATCCATCTTCTACACCTGCTTATGCAGAGCAGGGGGGCAGGGAAGCTGGAGGCTAACCCAGCAAGCATTGGGGACAAAGCAGGAAAAACCCTTGGACAGGACACCAGCCCATTGCATGATGGAAACACACACCAGTCCACCTAACCTGCATGTCTTTGGACTGTGGGAGGAAACAAGAGCACCCAGACAAAATTCACATGATCACAGGGGAGAACATAGTAATCCCACTAGGATTCTAAATAAACAAATATATGTTTGAAAAACACATTTACAGAAGTGGTACTTGCTATTGCAAATGCATATTCTGTTTCTCTTCTTGGTGTCTTGTGTGGCATTTGGTGCCACTGCTGCACTGCCAAGCTGTTCATCTTCTGATGGAAAGTTTATCTGAGGTATTGGGTGCCTTCAAATCAACAGATCGTAAGATTCCGTCATCAGATTGGATGGCCCAGCGTGGACTCTACTGTTGAATGCCCAGGGTGAGTGGGCGACTTGTTTGCTGAGGACTTCAGGACTGTGACTTTGTTTAACTTTATCTTTGACTTTGTTATAATTGACAATGGACTCCCCCAAGGTTTGTTTTCTCCAGGGATGGTGCTGAATGGAGTTTTTGTTTTCCTCTACTCCGTTGTCAACTGGCCATCCTTCAACAATAATGTTAATGGACAGATAACAATGCAGACCGCATTGTTTTCTAATGTGTTTAAACAAATCGGTGTCTTTAGGTGTATTAATTCTGCAATTAACTATTTTATATCACATATTATTCTGCTGAGCTAAAAGGAAATTCCTCTGGCCCACAAGGCTATTCATGCTCTTAACTAAGCTTCTTCCGTCATCACTGAATCTTCTGCAAGAGATTCCTGTAAAGTTCCTGCATATCTAACATAGAGCTCATATTGACCTTTGTCACAAAGAGCTACTCATTTTGTCTAATTTTTCCTTTAACAATATCACAAAAATAATGATTAAGAGGATTCATTTTAAAAGAGCTTTAGTGGTTCCATGTTGAAAGTACCTTGACTAATTAAAGGCTAGAATTCTGTTAAGCTAGTTAAACACAAATCCGCGTATCTGTCTATTCATCATTCAATCCAATTTTCAACCTCTCTAATTTAATTCAGGGTCAGCAGGCTAGAGCCCATCAGGTACAAAGGAGGAACCAGCTGTGGAGAGAGTGTCAGTTAATTAAGTTAAGTATGTTAATTAGGTGACAAAGAATATAGAATGATATTGGAATTAGAGAATCAATCAGTTATGCTTCGTATTGTGGTCTCATCTGGCATGAATCCCTTGCACCACCCACTGCTTAACAATAAAAATAATAAATAGATCATGAAATGTTTAAAATATCATTAGACCAGGCATCAAGCTAATAATATCAAGGTATGTAATGTATCATCAGGTGCATGTTTAGCCATTTGTGCCGAATTTGATAAAAACTATTGCATGGTTTGGAGGTTCAGTGGTGAACTGAGACTACCCTAATAAGCTCGCACCTTCAGACACCCTGTTTCTCTTTCAGGAAGGCAAGCACTCTATCATTATTAAAACTCTGCTTTAATTTAATTATGCAAGCATGATTCACTCAAGATTTTTAATATTCTGTCTTATCTTCTAGTTAATGCGCCAGTGTTTTCCTTTGTTATGAAATATTTTTTTTTGATATTTCATATATCAGTAATTTAATATCTCTTCATATGTGCGCTCAGCATTTGTTGTACTAAATCCTAAAAGACCAGCAAAGTAAAATCAATGAATAAGTTTGTTTCATTGTTGTGCAGGAGATGATTTTGGGCTCCTCACACAAAGAAACTGGGACATTACTTGGTTATTCTTCCAGGAGATATAATTGGATTTATTCCTTTAGGGCTTTACATTCCCAAGTGTACAAGTCAAGGAGTAAGGGAGATACTAGGAGATCTGTCATAGACCAAGACAAGACAAGACAATGACAAGAGTTCTCATTTTGTTTTTAACCAAGCACTTCATCTTTTTACGCCATGCACAGTCAGGACCTGCACATTTGAGTTGACTACAACATTTATTAATACTGCATTTTGAAAGTCACAAAATTAATGGTCATCCTTTAAGCCCAGAACAAAGCTAGCAATCTTATTTCAGTTTTAAGAAATTTTGTAAGTAGTGAACTTTTTTAGAGAAGTAAGCAAGTTAAGATATTTGCTTTATCATAATCTTGACCAAATTTATTTTAGCCCATCGTAGGTTCATAACGTTTTATATAGTCCAGTCATTTTATGGTTTTAAGGCAAAACACAAGATTTCTAAGATTTGATCTATCTATCTATCTATCTATCTATCTATCTATCTATCTATCTATCTATCTATCTATCTATCTATCTATCTATCTATCTATCTATCTATCTATCTATCTATCTATCTATCTATCTATCTATCTATCTATCTAAAGAGTCAGCAGAAGTTTGCTAGAGGTTATCAGTTAGCTTACAATGGCCTGTTTAAATGGTAATAGACAGCTAATGTGAAGACTGAGATAACATACTTTTTAAGATTTTAATAGTTTCTTACTGAATCTAATTTGATTAATAATAGGAACTTTTGTCTTACTGAAGGTAACATTTAGAGGATTGGTAAGAGGAAAATAAAAAAAAAAAAAACAATACCAGTACAAAAATAATAAAGCACTTGCACTGAAGGTAAGGCCCTTAAATGTGGATCAAATGATTCATGGGTACAGTTATTTTCACACACTTTCATTACAGAGATACTTATTGCCTTTGCCTTTCTTAACCTTCTTTTCTTTTTTGCTCAAGGCCATTTCATATTAGACGACTTTGCGACTTTGTTACATAATCGTAACAAGCTGGAGGCAGTCGGACGTGCGCTTCCATAAAGACCAGTCAATCACGTAATGTGACATGCGCAGTGGCTCCCTTCAAATAGTCCACGACTCATGTTTACTAAATTAGTTTGGGTTAATTTTGTCTTTACTCATAGAGATGGGTTGTCTCAGCATAAGAACTGATAACCAATGAGTGCTTACCCCGATATATAATGCATTGACAAGGAATAAAGAATGTAGGTATTTTGGACATCACAAACAGAAGAGTAGCTCGTCTCTCTGATATCTTGTGTTTTACATACCGTGACAGGATGGAGAAAAAGAATGGGCCAAAATTGTGGCTGAACTCAATGTAATGTAAAACCCTTTCATTCTGGTTTCAGGGCACAGCACAGCTGTGAAACTGCTCTTCTTTGGGTAACCAATGATTTGCATATGGCAGCAGACTCTGGACAAACCAGCATATTAATTCTGTTAGACCTCAGTGCAACATTTGACACAGTCAGACATGACATTCTACTGTCTAGAATGGAGAACATGCTGGGTATCTCTGGCATTGCCCTGCAGTGGTTCAAGTCCTATCTGACTGATAGGCAAGAGTTTGTTAGTCTTGGCAACAGCAGATCCATCTCAGCACCAGTCACACAAGGAGTTCCTCAGAGCTCTGTCCTCTGCCCTCTTCTCTTCTATATTTATATGCTTCCCCTTGGCCATATTATTCCTAGCTATGGACTGGGTTATCATTTTTACGCAGCTGACACTCAACTATATTTCAATGTCAAAAGTGCAACTTCATCAGAGCTTTCTCAGCTCACAACTTGCCTCAGTGAAATTAAAACCTGGATGGAGCAGAACTCTTTAAAATTAAATTGCAACAAAACTGAACTCCTGCAAATTGGCACTAAAGCACTACTTAAGAAAATGAGCTCCTTTTCAGTCACTCTTGACAGTGATCTCATCAGACCTTCTTCTGATGCAAGGAATCTTGGTGTCATTTTTGATTCCTCTCTTTCTTATTCCGCCCACATAAACTACATTAAGAAACTTTCTTACTTTCACCTCCCTAACATATCACGTGTTCGCTCCTTCCTCTCCTTTTCTAATGCTGAGAAACTTGCCCATGCTTTTATCACACCCCGCATCGATTATTGTAACTCGCTGCTGGCAGGTGCCCCTTCTAATCTTATATCACAGCTCTAGTTGATTTAAAACTCTGCTGCAAGAGTCCTTACACGAACCAGCAACAGTGAGCACATCACACCCATCCTGCTTCACCTTCACTGGCTCCCTGTGTCTTACAGGATTGAATATAAAATTCTATTAATAACCTACAAAGCTTTAAATGGCCTTGCACCGGACTACATCAGTGACCTTCTAAATCACTTTGCTCCTGTTCGCCTACTAAGGTCCTCTGATTCTGGTAATCTTGTTGTGCCTCACACTAACCTGCACTCTATGGGTGACAGGGCCTTCAGCTCCATAGCACCCAGACTTTGGAATGACATCCCGAAATTAATTAGATCAGCTGACTCCATTCATTCTTTTAAAAAACAACTTAAAACTCATCTATTTAGGAAGGCTTTTAACTTAACTTAACATTCTGCCCTTTCTTTCAGTTTAACTCTCTGTCCAGGTGCTCAGGATAATTTATGTGTCTATTATATCACAAATTAGGTTATTTGTTAGGTTTTTCTTTTAGTATTGAATTTAGTATTTTACTCTAGTTTGTTGTCCTTTATTCTATTTAATGCTTTGTTATCTGTTTCATTATTCTATTCAGGAAAACATTTGTATCCAATGTTACATATACCCTGCTGTTTTTTTTTCTAATACTCTGTTAAGCGCCTTGAGCATGGGAAAGGTGCTATATAAATAAAATGTATTATTATTATTATTTATTATTAGTTGTTAACATTCCATACAGTGCTGGCTCTATCATGCAGCATGCTATGGCCTGTCAGAAAAAAGGAATGAGCACAACTGTGCTGAAAAGTCATCACACAGCCACAAAATTTAACATGACTATTGATTTTCAGTCTCAAAAATTGACACGGTCCAGAGATCATCAGCTACAGTCGCCAAGTCTGACATACTTCATGACTGAAAGTTTGACATCAGCTTTACTGGGCTGTGTGGTAAGATTAGCACATAAATACTCTATCTAAATCATAAGACATGAAGTCCCAGTCCTCTGACATACCTAGAGACAGAGCACATCCTAAATAAAACAAGCCCCCCAGCACCGGTGTAGAAGGATTAAAGTGGAGATATCTATTGGCAATACAGTCCCAATACTATAAACCTAGAATATAATCTTAAATAGTCCCAAAAGAATAAACCCATGGAATCATGTTAAACAATACCCATGGACAAGCAGATAACATATAATAGACCAATCCTAATGCAATAAACCAATGGTATGATGTTAAAGAGTCCCCTTTCTAGGGATGATTATTACTGTAATTAAAACGTAAAATAGCAGAGAAGAAAATAAAATGTATAATTATGGCAAAAGTCTTATTACGAATGGACCAAATTTGCAGGTAAAATCTTTGTTCCCTTGCCAGGACATTATGTGACTCACGATACTAATTCAAAAAGTGTTGGGATCAGTTTTCTTAGTTCTTTTTCTGCTTCATCCAGAGAACTAAAAATGCAGAACTTGCCTTGAATATCCACTCTCAATTTAGCAGGATACAAGAGGCTGTATGTGATTTCGGCATTGCGTAAGCACAGTTTAATGCTGTAAAATGCAGCACGTTTAGCAGCTATTGAAGGTGAGAAATCAGGAAAAATAGGAATGCGGTTATTTTCAAATATAATTTCTTGTTTCAGTCTGAGAAGTGATATCAGCTCAGACTGTTTATTTCGGTCTTCTTCGTGCTCCGCAGGCAAAGTAGCAAGTGCCGGTTAGTGTCGGTGCCACTGACTCGTGGGGGATAGTTGACAGCAGGGAGAGTAAGGCCATGCTCAGTTCCAATGAATCTTCTAGAATCAACAAGATCTCCTGGCCTGACTCACTTCCAGTTTTGCTCCCACTTTCAGTCTTGGCTAGAGCCGATGCTGCAGTGTCTGGTCCCCAGAGATCTATTCTTCCACTTATCTGTTCCAGGTCAGTCTCTGGCAGGCCTTACAGTAAATGAAGCTTTTGATGTTTTTTTTCCATTTCTTTCAGATCCCTTTTTTTGGTATTCATGCTTGTATATACAGTACTTGCATTTAGTTTAATTGTAGTACCTCAGGTTCAGTAAATACAGGATACCCAAGGATGATGGTAAAAAAAGTAAAATAATGCTGCTACTAACAGAGTTCCACCTCAGATGTCCATCTCCTGAAATGGACAAGACCAAAATCCAGAAGACATCACATTTTTATAGTGCTTTTAGTGCTTTATATAGGGATTGTTTAGCTACTTCAACCACCACCAGTGTGCAGCATCCACCTGGATGATGTGATGGCAGCCATTTTGCACCAGTACGTTCAGCACACCTTAGTTAGTGAAGGGATAAGAGAGATAGTTAGTTAGCTAATTAATGAGAAAGATAGTTAACCAATTGGAGACAGGGTATGATTAGAGGGCCAGAATGACTTGGGCTTGGTGGGCAATTTAGCCTGGACATGGAGATAAACCATATTCTTTATGAAGGATGCTTAGGAATTTTTTTTGACCACAGTGAGTGAGGACCTTGGTTTTACATCTTAACTGAAAGACAGCGCCATTTTTACAGCACAGTCTTCCTATCACTGCACTGGGGTATTGGGATCCACACACTGATCATAGAGTAAACGCCTCTTGCTGGCCATGCCAACACCTCTTCCAGCAGCAACCCAAGCTTTTTCTGGATAATCTCCCATCAAAGTACCAGCTGGGCCCGGAGGTGCTTAGCTATGGGTGGATTACCTGTTCTGAGGTTCTGGTGGTATGGCTGCTGATATGCTACAGCCTAGTTAAGGGTTTACATGGCCACATGACCAGGTCACTCGTGGAGAAATCTATGTGTGTTAATCATGTTTCTCAGAGACCAATATCCAAATTTCTCTAACCGGAATTAGGGTATACATGGCATTTTTTGAAACTGGGTTTATGTGAATAACTGGGTCATTAAAGCACACTTAAATGCACTCAGTGAGAGAACTAAAAACTCATATTATGGCATCATTTGTTTTATATTTGTTAACGCAAAGCTATGAACTTGGGAATAAAAGTGAGTCCATAAAATGCCATTTCAGGTTACTTGTAATTTGTTATAGTTTATTTTGTTAATATTCAACTTCTAACAATAGGATGAGAGAAACAGTACAAGGTTGTCTACTAAATTCATTAATTTGTTACCTTTGTTTTAGTTAATATACAACCATGAACAATGTCTTCAGCCAGTGCATTACGATTTCCAGTCTTTCTTTATGTGGTTCTGTTGCTTCAGTTAATATGTAACTGGGAACAAAAGAAGCAACAATCAGCCAACACCAACTCATCCTGTGTCTTTGTTTGTTTCAGTTGCGTTAGTTAATATGTAACTGTGAACAGAGGAGGTCACACTCAGTCAATACAAACTCATTCCACATTTTAGTAATTTTATGACTTGGCATCAATCAATATTCATTTGTGAGCAATAACAATGATGCTTAGAATTTCATGACTTTATTAATATTTAATGTAGTTTCATTTGTTAATATTAGGCTGTGAGAAACAGAATAGTCAAGCATAGCAGGTTCTTGCCAAGCCCTTACCAATTTCCTCATTCTCTGCTAGTCAGCATGTTCTAAGAATATATATATATATACAGTGCCTGCGGTGGGATTGGTTCCTGCCTTGTGCCCTGTGTTGGCTGGGATTGGCTCCAGCAGACCCCTGTGACCCTGTGTTTGGATTCAGCGGGTTGAAAAATGGATGGATGGCTATATACAGCGCATCCGGAAAGTATTCACAGCACATCACTTTTTCCACATTTTGTTATGTTACAGCCTTATTCCAAAATGGATTAAATTCATTTTTTTCCTCAGAATTATACACACAACACCCCATAATGACAATGTGAAAAAAGTTTACTTGAGGTTTTTGCAAATTTATTAAAAATAAAAAAATTGAGAAAGCACATGTACATAAGTATTCACAGCCTTTGCCATGAAGCTCAAAATTGAGCTCAGGTGCATCCTGTTTCCCCTGATCATCCTTGAGATGTTTCTGCAGCTTAATTGGAGTCCACCTGTGGGAAATTCAGTTGACTGGACATGATTTGGAAAGGCACACACCTGTCTATATAAGGTCCCACAGTTGACAGTTCATGTCAGAGCACAAACCAAGCATGAAGTCAAAGGAATTGTCTGTAGACCTCCGAGACAGGATTGTCTTGAGGCACAAATCTGGGGAAGGTTACAGAAAAATTTCTGCTAATTTGAAGGTCCCAATGAGCACAGTGGCCTCTATCATCCGTAAGTGGAAGAAGTTTGAAACCACCAGGACTCTTCCTAGAGTTGGCCGGCCATCTAAACTGAGCGATCGGGGGAGAAGGGCCTTAGTCAGGGAGGTGACCAAGAACCCGATGGTCACTCTGTCAGAGCTCCAGAGGTCCTCTGTGGAGAGAGGAGAACCTTCCAGAAGGACAACCATCTCTGCAGCAATCCACCAATCAGGCCTGTATGGTAGAGTGGCCATACGGAAGCCACTCCTTAGTAAAAGGCACATGGCAGCCAGCCTAGAGTTTGCCAAAAGGCACCTGAAGGACTCTCAGACCTTGAGAAAGAAAATTCTCTGGTCTGATGAGACAAAGATTGAACTCTTTGGTGTGAATGGCAGGCGTCACGTTTGGAGGAAACCAGGCACCACTCATCACCAGGTCAATACCATCCCTACAGTGAAGCATGGTGGTGGCAGCATCATGCTGTGGGGATGTTTTTCAGCAGTAGGGACTGAGAGACTAGTCAGGATAAAGGGAAAGATGACTGCAGCAATGTACAGAGACATTCTGGATGAAAACCTGCTCCAGAGCGCTCTTGACCTCAGACTGGGGCGACGGTTCATCTTTCAGCAGAACAACGACCCTAAGCACACAGCCAAGATATCAAAGGAGTGGCTTCAAGACAACTCTGTGAATGTCCTTGAGTGGCCCAGCCAGAGCCCAGACTTGAATCTGATTGAACATCTCTGGAGTGATCTTAAAATGGCTGTGCACCGACGCTTCCCATCCAACCTGATGGAGCTTGAGTGGTGCTGCAAAGAGGAATGGGTGAAACTGGCCAAGGATAGGTGTGCCAAGCTTGTGGCATCAAAAAGACTTGAGGCTGTAATTGCTGCCAAAGGTGCATCGACAAAGTATTGAGCAAAGGCTGTGAATACTTATGTACAAGTGATTTCTCAGTTTTTTTATTTTTAATAAATTTGCAAAAACCTCAAGTAAACTTTTTTCACATTGTCATTATGGGGTGTTGTGTGTAGAATTCTGAGGAAAAAAATGAATTGAATCCATTTTGGAATAAGGCTGTAACATAACCAAAAGTGGAAAAAGTGATGCGCTGTGAATACTTTCCGGATGCACTGTGTATATATATATATATATATATATATATATATCTCAAAGTGTTGATTCCAAAATAGTTTTTGTCCAAAGACTACACTCCAAATAATGTTGACAATAGTCTTCAAATTACCTCTTTGTTTGTGTGATGCCATTTTTCTGTGGTGTGCCATTGACTGCCATCCCATCTAGTGTGGAATCATTCTTTAATTACATTAAAATATGTATTTTTTTGTCACTTCCTATTACACTTGTCCAAGATCTGCATTTTGTAGGAAGTTGCCACAACTTTCTCACAAAAAACTGTCAGGTAATGTGATGTAGTGGCAAAGGAATTACACTTTAAAAACCAAGGTTTTTGCTTCAATTCCCATCTATGAATCATTGTGGGTCCCTGAGCAAGTCACGTAACCCAGCTGTGTTCCAAGTGTAAAAAATATGTGCAAACTGCTTTGAACATATAATGAATGTGTAGGTAGCCTTGGCTGTCAGCCAGAGGATTAATAATAATAAAGCTACAATACATGGAAACCAGTATGGTGGAATCAAGGATTGCATAAGCTAATTTAAACCTCCGCCAATTGCTCCCAAGATGCACATAAAGATGCCATGGTTGTGCATTATGTAATTATATGAAACACATTTTCCTGATGCATGTCTTATGTTGGGTAGTATATTTAAATTAGATCTTGACAAACTTATTGCTCATTACTAAGATTTATGTATTTCTTTGTAATGTTTTATTTCTTGTTTCCCTAGTCTTCTCAGTCTATGGCTTTTGTTTCCTCTGATTTTGGTAGTGATGTTTCTGAAAATAATAAATAAAAAGTGAGTTACTCCTTCCTAAAGAAACCTGACACCTTTGTTAACATTATGAAATGGACTCCACCCCCTCAAAACCCTGAATTGGATTCAACCAATTTAAGAATGTTATTGTGATGGGGTCAAAATTTCAACTTTTGGTTTTCAACTAATTTACACTTTGTAGGAGTCTTTGAATAGAATCATGGCATACGTGAGGATGTGAGACTGTGGACATGATGACTCACTCAGCCAGAGTACAACTTGTCACACTTATTAAAATTTTGAAATTGCTCCAGTAGATTTAGCTATGCAGAGATGATGATTATGTCTTTTTGCACACATGTACGCCCCAAATTCATCATGATTGGGGAAGATGAATATGCATTTTTTTACAAGATTTGAACCATTCATTTTTTACCGCAAAATGGAATACTTATCAAATTATTAAGAACACTAGACTAATACTGGGTAGGACCTCCTTTTAAACTCAAAACAGCCCCAATTCTTCATGGTGTGAAAGATAATTGAACTTGAAGAAGGCAGCCTGTCCATAGTCTGTGAAATATGTCTGCTTGCATTTCGTGTCTGTGTAAACTCTTTTTTCTAGCT
Organism: Erpetoichthys calabaricus; assembly: GCF_900747795.2. NCBI lineage: Eukaryota > Metazoa > Chordata > Cladistia > Polypteriformes > Polypteridae > Erpetoichthys > Erpetoichthys calabaricus. The sequence goes on along the minus strand of NC_041398.2, from coordinate 222,602,012 downwards.
TTTCGGGTAAGCCTTGATGTTATTGGGTTTTTATTGATCAGGTACTGTACAGTAATTGTGCTTCTCAAGAACACACCCTGTAAGCTTGTATACAAACCCACTTTTCACTGATATGGAGCATGTTTTGTAATTCAGATGATCAAAATGTAATGTTGCCGTTTTGCCTGAGCAGTCTATATGCAGGGCTTGGGCGGTGTTATAAACACCATCCTATTTCATTCACAAAAAGGGCTTTGTGTGAACCGCCTTGTGTGGTTCTTTTTATTAATTTTAATAAAGGGCTTGGCATTTTCTCACGTAACCTAAGAGTGAAGCTCGTTTCTCCCACAGTGATTTTGGAAACATTCCTTTCAGATTGTGGTTCATGTTGACACGACTCCATCGCATACTTTCTGTAGATTTGTCAGCTGCACATTCACCCTGTGACTGTCACATTCCACAATGTCCCAAAGGTGTTCTATTAGATTCAGAAGGCCACTGTAGAACACTAAACTTCAGTTTCAGACAGCTGTTCCTTTGTGACATGGTGCATTATGCATGCTGGAAGTACCATTAGAAAATGGATAAGCTGTGGCCATAAAAGGATACACATGGTCATGAAATAGGTTGTGGCATTCAAGTGATGATTTATTTGTATAAATGGGCTTAAAGTGTGCCAAGAAGATATTCCCCATACCATTACACCACCATCATCATCCTAGACTATTGATGCAAATCAGATTGGATGCATGGATTCATTCTGTTGGCACAAAATTCTGATCCTACCATCTGTGTGCCTAGGCAGAAATCAATTCATCAGCCCAGGCTGTATTTTTAGTCCCTAACTGTCCGGTTTTGGATAAACCTGTGTCCACTACAGCCTCAGCTTTCTGTTCTTTGTAACAGGAGTGATACCCAACTTGATCTTCTGTTGTTGTAGCCCATCCACGTCAAGGTTTGACATGTTTTGCATTTTGAGATAGTCTTCTGTTCATCACAGTTGTACAGAGTGCTTATCTGAGTTACCCGTTGGCTTTCTGTCAGCTTGAACCGGGTTGGACATTCTCCTGTGACCTCTCATCAATAAGGTAGTTCTTGTTTTTCGCACCATTTTGAATAAACTCAAGTGACTGTTGTGTGTGAAAATTCCAGGGGATGAGCAGTTACTGGAAATACTCAAATCAAGCACCAACAATCATGTCACAGTCAAAGTAACCAAGATCAGATTTTTTCCTTATTGTGATGTTTGATGTAAGCATTAACTGAAGCATCTGACCTGTGTCTACATGATTTTATGCATTGCACTGCTGGCACAAGGTTGACTGATTAGATACTTGCATGGATAAGCAGGTGTACAGGTGTTCTTAATCATTTGCTCAGTGAGTGTATATACAGACTTTAAAACATTTATGGAATCTTTCCACAGTGAAACACAAATGGGGAGCAGGCCGTCAAAAACATGCTCAAAAAGGCCATATTAACCCTGATTCAAATCTACACCCCAAGAATAGGCCTCACCACAGACAGCCTAACCCTGGACCTCAACCGGCAACTTTCCAACCTGCACAGGTCCAAAAGAGGAGTAAGGCTCTGAAATAATATTCTTGATGACATTTTTATTTTTTTTTTCTGATGATTTTTTCTGTTTTATGATATTGGCCATCTATTAAAGAGTGTCACACCTTAACCAGGATTATGTAACATGACACAGGTCAGCATTAAGTACAAAATGTATGGAGCATTCAATTCATTAAGTAGACTTTTAAGTGTGTAGAAACACTGCCTTATTCTTAAATATTAGCCCAGAGTCAAACAAAGTCAATAATCTTAAAGTGGTGCTGAAAAAAACACATAGAATGCTAGAAAAATTTGCAAATACTGCTTGTACATAATTTGTACTTTATAAAAAGAAGCTTAGAGACATATTTAGGGTATTCAGGTGATGAAAGCTATCTAGCCAAAACAGTGTGCCTCTAAGCTTCATTTTATTTTTTCTGTACGGAAATGAGCTTTTATCAATTTTTCTTTTGCAGACGCACATTCAAGCAAATTTTTATTATTTTAATATTGTTGTTTGGTAACATCTATACCACCAACTGTGCACATACCACAGCATTCGCTTTTAATTTTCCTGAAATGTGTCATTAAAAGCAGAGTCTATAATCTGTCTGAGCATCATTTTAATTTTTTGTTGCCATGTGTTCAGAAAAATGCTCAGTAAAATCCCTTTTTAATGCATTAAACAGTAAATGGCTCCACACAGTTTTGACTGATGATGCCTATATTACTTCTGACTTGGCTTTCTGCAATTTCAGCACCTCTCAATGTGTCTTTGTTCACTTTTTTATAGCCACGGCACAGACCCCACTCCACTTTACGTTCTAAACACTTTTACTTAGCACAGTATGTCTTTAATCACAAGATGGCTTTGATTAGTTACCTATATTATCATACATTAGCTTAAAAAGTTAAGGTGCTTTTAAATATATCTTAAGTGTGCATCTTACTATAATTTAGTCATTTTCATCTCAGCGTGTGTAAATGTAGTCTTTTTTCTAAAACCTCTTGAAAATTACTTTAGACAAATGCCTTCTAGATTCAGTTTCTATATGGTGCCTGATGATGCCAGCATTGGCCCCTGCCTCCCTGAAATGGACTGAAAGAGTTTGATAGTAGTGAGTGGATGGATTTAAGCTTGCTCTGGTTTTATTCTCTTGCTGACTGTGATCTCTCAGTCCATCACCACTGCTTTATCCTGTGCCATCACGCTTTCCCTATTTATGACCTTTCAATTGAGATCTTCTGCACATTAGAAAGTATTTTTTGCTTTCCCTTCATCCACTTGTATAAGTTATAAGCTGATTAACTTTCTTTTGAGAAAAATATTACCAGCAATACCTAATAATAATACCTAGTAATAACTATTACCAGCAGCAATACGCCTGCATAATGCCTCACTGTGACTGTGACAGCCAAGTCAGAACTTTTCTTTCTTTGTAATTTTCTTGCTTTATATTCATTCTGGTGTGTGTTCATACCAAAGTCAATTGTCAATTTATTTATATAGCACATTTAAAACAACATAGTAATGCTGTGGCCAAAGTGCTTTACAATAATAGAATAAAAGAAAAACAAAACAGATTAACATAAAACATAAATAGAAATAAAATATATGAACATAAAATAAAATACATAATAAATAGAAGTAATGTTATATACATAAAAAAATAGAAGTAATGTTATATAATCACAAAGAGGAAACCATCAGTATTACTGAAGGTCACGGAATGCAAGTGAATAGAAATGAGTTTTTAATCTTGTTTTGAACAGTTCAATTGTAGACGACTCCATTATATGATGAGGTAAAGAGTTCCACAGGCGAGGCGCAGCAGCTGCAAAAGCTCTGTCCTCCTTAGTTTTACACTTGGTACAAGGGTCAACCAGAGACAGCTGACCAGAAGATCTAAGCACTCTAGATGGCTGATGTAAAACACACAGTTCAGATAAATAGGCAGGAGCAAGCCCATGTAAAGATTTAAAAACTAGTAACAAGATTTTAAAATCAATTCGAAAACTGACAGGCAGCCAGTGTAAAGAAGCTAATATTGGAGAAACAGAGTCATACTTTCTTGCCCCAACCAGAAAGTGAGCGGCAGCATTTTGGACCAACTGTATCCTGTGTATCAGGGATTAATTAATCCCAGAATACAGTGAGTTGCAGTAATCGAGGCGAGAAAAAATAAACGCATGAGTAGCTATCTCAAGATCCCTAGAAGATAAAAAAGGCTTTATCTTACCTAATATACGAAGTTGGAAAAAGCAACTCTTGACTACAGAATTTACCTGTTTCTCAAAAGAGAGGTTACTGTCAAAGATAACACCAAGATTGCGGACTTGAGGTTTGGAAAAGACAGAGAAAGAGCCGAGAAGTCCAAGACCAATTTGGGCTTTAGCTGATGGACCCAGTATAAGCGCCTCCGTTTTAAAGTGTGTGTTATATTTATTTATTTATTTACCTATTTATCTACCTACCTATTATTAGGGGCGTTCAAATATAAACAGGAATTTATGAGCTACACTTTATTTATTTAATACAATGAATTGACTTACACACAGTTTTTCTGCCTAGTCTCCTGCCACTGCAATACACTTGTTCCAGTGCTAAAGAAGCTTCGTAATCTCAGAAGAGTAGAAGTCTTTTCACTGCATGTTGACCTATTCTTGCACAGCGTCAATAACCTCCTCATTTGAGTTTAATTTCTTAAATTCCTTAAGTGGACCGAAGAGATGATAGTCCCTCTCTGAATGACTTGCACCAATTATACACTCAAGACTGAGAGAGACACTCATCCCCAAAATGATTTTTAAATCTTGAATAAATCTGAGATGAAGTAACTCCTTCATTTGTCAAACATTTTGTAATGGTTTGCTGCACAACACTACTGTGTACCTCCTGCTCCGACATGTTGATTACAACTGACAGGAAGTGGGGAAAGAGTAGCTAGCCCTACTAATGACAAGTTTAAACATGTACGTGTTTGTCCAATGAGTCATGTCTACCTTGCACTCTTTATAAGAACGGAACATGAAAATTCCAGTTTATAAATGAACGCCCCTTATTTAAAGTGCTTCCGTAAAAAGCCAAATTTCCCCCTGGGGACAAACAAAGTTTTACATATGTGCCAAATCAGATGCTATGGCAAAATCTACTATCTTCTCCCCTTCCCCATTTCTCTCCCCTACTCCTCACCCTCCATGCACCCCCACTATCATCTCTTTACTCTTTCCACATATGCCTATTTAGATAACCACCAACAATCTGCTTTTCTCCCTCTTGTCCTGCCCTAAGTTGTTCATCCATTGGTGCCCAGAAAACGTCCTTCTCCTCTTGATCACAGCCACTTCACTTAAGGAGCATAAACACAAATGACATTAACTACAGTCTTACCAAGGCCCAGTATCATTTCTATTCACACTGACAGAAAAACCTTAAAGTTTTTTGGATATTACTGTTCTCTCCCAATCCTTCCATTGGCTTCATAGGAACAGTCACCAGAGACATGAGAAACGCAGCAAAAGAGGTGTGTGGTGCTCCCAATATCTTTGCAAAAGGACGCAGGATCAAGTCTTTAGAGTCCTGGTGGTTCCTGTTTTGCTATATAGTTGTGAGAAATGGACGCTATACAAGTGACCTGAGGCGAAGACTGGACTCCATCAGTACTGTGTCTCTTTGGGGAATCCTTGGGTACCGTTGGTTTGATTTTGTGTCAAAAATGCAGTTGCTCATGGAGTCCCAAATGATGCACATTACCTGCATTGTGAGGGAGCGTCAATAATGGCACTATGGCCATGTGGTGCGATTCCTCTAGGGTGATCCGGCTCATAGGGTTCTCACTGCTGATGACCCGAGCAGCTGAAACAGGCCAAGAAGATGCCCACATAACACATGGCTGCGGCAGATAGATGGCCATTTCCGGAGGGTGGGACTGGACCATGTGTCTGCCTGGGGGTTGCCAGCCAGGATCCAGAGCTGTTTCATCATGTGCTTGGTGCGGCAATGTGCTGTACCAGTGTATGCTTCCCAAACTGACCTGACCTGACCTGATACTACTATACCTATACCATTCCTCCCTTGTGCATTTGCTCTGATGTTTAACAACTTACACCCTCTTCCCAATTCTCTTGCACTTTTTCATGTCCATCTCTTTCCTACACACACAACACACCCACTTTTCTCCTGTCCATTAAATCTGCCAACTCTCTTCCTTTCCAAGTCATTGTCCCAACATTCAGTGTCCCTACTCTTTCCTTCAAATGAACCTTTTCTTTCTCTTTCTCCACCTCCTTCTTTTGGGTCTTCTGGACTAACTTTTTTAGCTAGGCCCGCACTGAACCCAGTAGCCCTTGTTTACTTCCCACAGGGCTCAGCCGAGGCCTCCGCACATCACCCTCCATTTCCGAAGCTGATTCGATTGATTCCATCATTAAATTATAAGTTTAGTATTTTTAAAGTCAGACTTATTTTATGTTATATATGCATTTGCCAAGTAAAATTTTGTTCTAAATTTAAGTATTTTCTATAAATATTAAAAAAGACATAGCCTTCCTGTAGTTTTATAATGGTAGCGATAGGGCCCGGGTAACCACTGAAAAACAAGAGTTTAAAAGCTTACCAAATACATCCATTTTTCAAGCGAAGAAAGTTATCAAGCTTTGATATGCATCTTGAGATTACACGCACATCTGTAAAACAGCTTATATGTGTCTTTTTCAAACAAATTAACAGCAATATTATGAGATTCAGACATTTTAAAAGAAGACTAGTTGTGCGTGCTACATCAGCGTTTGTTTTCCTCCACAACACCCTTTCACTTCCAGTGGTGTGGTTTTCTTCTGAAAGTAAAAATCACACTAAACTATTCTTGCTATGTACATGGTATCATGTTGATTTACTGTACTTCCGTATTTTTGTGAGGACTCCTTCCACAAAGGCCACTGCCATCACACAAGTAAATAGAAAATGCATCCTTAACCTCCAAAAAAATACTGTAGTTCCAGAAATATATGAAAATTGATATTTTCAGATCCCTTTAGCTGTCCAAACATGCATTGGAAACACAAAAGGCATGTTTGCCTATATCTTATATTTTGCCACTTCAAAGTGGATGTATCTGGTAAGCGTTTAGGCTTTTTCTTTTCAGTGATGCCCCATGCTCTGTGGTTTCAATTTTAAAAGTGTAGAACAGGCTATGTGCTTTTTAAAATTTATAAAAAACACTTAACTTTAGAACACAATAAGCTACCAAGTAGTGTGGTAGACAGTAAGACGTTGGGGACTTTCAAAACTCGACTTGATGTTTTTTTGGAAGAAATAAGTGGATAGGACTGGCGAGCTCTGTTGGGCTGAATGGCCTGTGCTCGTCTAGAGTGTTCTAGAGTTCTAATGTTCTAACAACAATTTTGTGTGGCAAATGGATATACAGTAGACCATATTTGTGAAGAAATAACTTGAAAAATATCTAACTTAACCTTTAAAGGTTTGGCTAAAGTTTTACAGCTGGATGCCTTTCCTAATAACCGTCTCTATTTATCCAGGCTGGGGTTGGCACCATGTTAGGCTGGTGTGCCCCCTTTTTGCCTATATTATAAAAGCTTCCAAAGCTGTAATCTAAAATTTAAGCTAAGCAAATTAAAACGTTAATTTAAATGAAGTGAGTTTTTTGTGTGTTCATTCATTTTTTGAAACCTGCTTAATCCATTTCAGTTTTCATGGTGTGGGAATCTGTGTTGTTGTGTATTTTTTCAATATTCATTCTGAAGAGGATAAATATGAAATTAAGTCTTAAATATGGTTTTAATTACAAAAGATTGTTTTAAATAGATTAAAATGTGGCAGCCAAGTAATATCAGAAAATGCTTATGCACACTTCTTGTCAATGCTAAACATGAAATGTATTCACTGCCTGCTGAGTTAAATTAATTAACAATTAAATTAATGAGTGCTCAAGCTGAGATTGCCTTATAGATCTGTCAATACGTACAGTGGATAAGTGCTCTCCTTTTTTTTTTGAAAATTTGTAACATTGCTGAAAATGTTGATTTTCCTTTCGACATTGAAATTGGAACTCATTTACTGTATACTGTGGACAAAATTAAACCATTTCTACTTTTCACTATATTAGCTCATGAATGGCTGCTAAAGGTCAATATATTGTTGCCTGGAGTGGTCAGATAAGACTAAAGCCATCTCAGAATAGAACAACAGCCCCATTTTCTTGACAAGGTAACCACTGAGCTGGACAAACATTACATTATTGACCCACGTTGATGAAAAATATTCAAATATTCATTCACAGCAGCAATTTTCCGTTTCTTTCCCACATGAGCTCCAAAGGCTGTTTTAAATTTCTTTTAATTAATTAATGCCCTGCAACTCATCTTACACTGAATTCTACAAGAATAGGTTCCTGTAGCCTGCTATTGCAACAAGCTGGTTGAGAAGAGTAATGGATTAATTTCCCATGTAACATGTCTAAGAGTCTAAGTGTTAACATTGCAAGTATAGAATGTAAATGCTTGAACGGATGGCTTGACATCCAGCTGGGATGGAGAGTGATGCTTTACCTGGTCTAAGAGGCCATAGTAGATGGACTACATAAGTGGAGGTGCTGGGTTGGTTCTAGGTTCCTATCCTAGTCATGGCGATCATTTAATTGATGGACAGGGGGAAGCTGGTTCTCAAAGACAGTTTATCTTCCAGAGTAAAAGGTGGCAGTGCTGCCCTAGTATCGTCCCAGTTTAGACTCCCGAAGGATTCTATGGGAGTAGTAGTTCGGAAGGGCAATCCTATCACGATCCCCGGGACCTTCCACATGACCCAGAAGTGCTTCCACCATTCTATGTCATGACACCGGAAGTACTCCTGGGTCCAACATAAAAGGAGCCATCTTGGTTGACTTAAGTCAGTCAGAGTCAGGAGGCACAGGGCAAAGCTCCCCTGAAGGAGTTTAAGAAGAGGAAACTGTAAACCTGTGGTTGTGTTATTTGGCCATTGTCTATCTGTCAATATATTGTTATTAAATAAATATTATTTATTTGAACCTGGGATTGTGTTTGGTAGAGCTGTGTCTGGTGTTTGGGGCTCTGGGATACCCCTGTGTGGTCACAAGAGTTACTTTATTACTTAATTTAATGAAGATCATACAAATGAAACATTGAGACAAACATTGATCATCGTTCTTCAGTACTTCCCAAATAACTAGTCCTTATAACAGACAGTAATCAAATTATTGTAGAACAATCTTAAATTCAAATTGTTGCTGAATATGAAATGACTACAGTGACATCTTCAATAAAAACAAAACAAGACATTTACTGACTGGTTCTGCATTGAGAAAGAATGGTGATAGCATAGTCGTGCCATACATGAATTGGTATTGGTTTATAATGGGGTAGCATTCTGGAAGTGAAGCCAATATTGACCTGTCTTGGCAGGGATGCCAAAATTGGACATAGTTCAAAAATTCCCAGAAATAACTTTGCTAAGGACAAAATAATAATGAAAAGGCAGTGTGAATTGCAGGAGATGAGGACATCTATAGTTAAAGGAGGAGATAGCTCCCTCCTTGTTGGTGGGACAGCCTCAAGAATTTTGTGGGACTACATCTATCATGGAAGTAGTACCAACAGGTCACCCCAGCAGTACTTCCAGGATCAGCCATAAATTTACCCATAGGCCGTAGAGCTAATGAGCTTGGAGTTTGGAGAGCAGTTGGTAATTGCTCACCTGGCAAGACGAAGAGAGGAAATGGAAGTTCTACAAAGAAGTTGAAAGGAGTGTGCGTCAATGATTAACTATGGAAAAGTGGAACTTTTATTGTATTAGGTAGGCCATGAGTGGCTCTCTTCTTTTTTAGTGTGTTGCATTATAACTCCTTGTGCTTTGCCTGCCTTGTATATGTATTTTTATATCCAGTTAGCCAGGGTACTTGGGCACATGTCAGGGGTAAAATAAAACACAGGTCCATCACTAAATAAATTACCTACGTTGTGATTTTGACCCCAAACCCAAACTTCGCTGGCTAAATCCACTGTTGGGAGCAACTATGCATACTTGTGCAAGTACCAAAAATGCCATTTAGGGATGCTTCCTTTATAAAGCACAGGTGCAGTCACTACATAAAGTTTCAGAAAAAAATCAGAATGAAATGTAGCCCTGTACAAGTGAGGAGGTTTTGCAAAATTTGGTGTAGATAGGTTCAACGGTAGGCATCAATTGGCTACACAAAGATGGCAGCAGTGACGTCCTGGAAGATTGCTGTGGTTTCAGTATTAGAATACAGGCAGGGTACACATAATCATTTAGAATTGCTTTGTATTTAGCAACATACCTGTAATCCTCACCCTTCTTTCAATGTACACTAGAAAAGATGAAGGTGAAGAGTGACTTATTAGACTAGATGAATTTTTCCTCTGCTTAGTAGAACACCTCCTTTTTTCTGCTTCAGTTACAGTATTCTTTATTTATAATTGGGGAATTTCCCTGTGTAACATATCATCTACTTTGATGTGGGCAGACATTGAACTTCAGGTTGTCCTTCATTGCAGCAATGATCCAATATTTTATTGGTGTTTTTGTTGTTGTTGTTGTTGTTTTTTTAACTAAATGTAAAGTCTGACCTGTGATGGTCCCAATGTCAACATGTGCTGATTTTTGTATAGGGCTATCTGTCTGAAGGACTTGTGACAAAATGGTATCGATCTCCAAGACTACTTCTCTCACCAAACAACTACACCAAAGCCATTGACATGTGGGCAGCAGGATGTATTTTGGCAGAGATGCTGACTGGGAGGATGCTCTTTGCTGGTAAGGTTGCTGCTTATTATTTGTATTTTCATTAAACAGAGCCACTTGTTTGTTCATGTTGGTCTAGCATGGAGAGCCAGGCCTTCATGTCATTTTCTATCCAAATGTTCCACCATAGAAGAACATTTGGTTAATTTCCAGAATATTAAAATAAATCCATTTGTTATTAACATATGTTTGAAACAAATTTGAAAGGGCAGTAAATTTATGTTGAGATTTAATATGTCATTTATAAAAAGCACTGTACAAAAAAATTAAAATAATAGAAGTATGAAGCACAGTGTCTAGCAGTGTCAGGTCTAGGAGACTGGGTTCAGATACTAACCCAGTGACTGTCTGTGCTGTATTTGCACATTAACTGCATGACTGTGTAGGTTTTTGTCTGGATTCTCTGGTTTTTCAAAGGTGTGCATGTCAAGATGTTTGGAAATTCTAATAAATCTAAAGTTGCCCTATGTAAGTGAGTATTGGTTTGTGCACCATGGACGGTCGGGAGGCCTATCCAAAGTTAATTCTTGTCTTTTACCCAGTGATGCCAGGATTGACTCCTATATCCCTGAACTACTTTGAGCAGGTTAAAAAATTGTGTTTACAACTGAAGTAAAAGTAAAAACAATAAGTAGTTTATTCAGTACTGAAGTAGCACATTCAGTATAATATGCTGCATAACTTATACAACATGAAATAGTATGCAGCTTCTCGGAATATGCATCATTGTGTTATATACATTGTGACATTCTGGCATTAAACAGTTGCAGTGATGGTGATTAGCAGCCAGAGTGTTTAACTGTACAAGACACATAACACGTAGGCTTAAAAACTATTTCTAAACCTGGTTTGAGTACCATCTGCTACAGTGGGAACATTTTGTGTCTGAGTTGTGGAAATCCTTTATTATGACAATCTGTTGTTTAAAACTTCATTCTTTTATAATATTATAAATAAGAACCTGCTGCAATCTGAGCAAATGCCAGATCCCTCAGAATGGTGTTTCTGTCCTGCATGGTTGTTGATCAGTGTCATAATATGATATTACCAATCAGGATATGTTTTGTTATAAAGCGATAAAAAAACATCAGAATTATCCCATTGCTCACTCCACATTTCCAAAAACCCCTTCAAAAGTGGAGGCAGTTTTGCACCTCTTTCATTTTGACCACAGTGTTGTGGGTTCACGTCACGTACATCAGTAATCTAGAAGCACAAAAACCGTTGGCTTCTTTCTCTGAATGGTTAATTGCCATCCATACCAGGTATTTTGTTTCTCAAAGGCTAGAGGATCCTTCACATCTATACATTAACATTCGAAAAATCAATTGACAGTTAGGCAAACAGTTAGGTGAACTCAGACTGCTAGCATAGATGTGATAACATACCAGCAGTCTCACCACTTGGTTTTGGTATATCAGGCTTGCAAAGAGCAGTTTAGTCATGGGTTTTATTCAGAAGTAGCCTTTTCAAGACAGGTAATACATGAAATTTAAAAATATTAGATTTCTGATATCTCTTGCCCTGTGTGTACCTTCAGCCTTCTTTGTATTCCTCTCTTGCTTATTACTCCTTCTTCCAATTGCATTCCCGTAATTCTCAGACTCTGTCATTTCGAAGCATCTTGCACACATCCTACTATCTTTTTGACCATCAACAGTGGTACACGGCCCCCATTACTCACTGTGAAAGCATCATTCCTAGTTTTAAAGGCATAGTCTTTGAAGGAAACTCTCAGCATGCCTCCAGACCCTTGACCTCTCCTTGTGTTCCTCAACCTCTCTTGCCTGGCACTTCCTCTGTTAATTTTGTCACCAAAGCCAAACTGGCCAATCAGACCAAAGCTATACTGACCCAACAGATTGCACGGAGTGACCAGACACACACACACAGACAGCAGTGTTTTATTATAATGTAGGCAAATATGGCTGATGCATTCTAAAATGTAGTCAAACTTTTTTGATGGCACTGTCTAAGTAGAAATCGTGCTCACTGAAACAATTCTTTTAAATATCATTATTTGGCTTGATTTGAATGATTTGATAGTTAAAAGTGAATTCCTAATACTCTATAGAATGTAACTAGTAAGAAAAAAGTAAAACTGTTGATGTCTAGCCAGAAGTTTATGAAGGATGAGAGAAGAATTTCAGAATTAATTAACAACAGTTATGAGTGGTGTTCATCTTCACAGAAATGTATTCCAGTGATATTAGGTATTAATAGCATGTGCGAATCAAATTTGCAAACAGTCCACAGGAAGGTGGAGCCTCTACTTACAGTATTGGACACTAAACACCAAACCTAGATTTGAATCTGTTCCTTGTCACTCGCATGCTCTCACTGATCTATATTACTATAGATCGGCGCGGCGCCCCAGAGTCAAACGCAGCGGCTTCGCTTTAGTTCAAATAGGGTTATTGAATTAAATGGAAACTTTACCATGCCTACGACCTGTGAACTAAACCTGAGGTAAAGCGTGCACGCCAGGTTCTACAGCCGCCCGGACGCGACCACCCACACCATCGCATATACGACGACACAGCCATAAAAAAACAAAAACGAGACTACATGAAGAAAGACAATAACAGAAGCGCGTTGAAATGAACTGTCCCAGGACGCACCCACCCTCCATGATATTTCATCACGCAGCGGCTTCCCACCGAGGGCATAAGTACTGCGCCGTGGCGCACGCCCCAGAGTCAAATGCAGCAGCTTCCCAGAGTCAGTAGGTGGCGCCCACACAACACAACCTGTACACTACACTTGCTCTAGTGATTTAGATCACATAACGGTCACAGACTCTAACCCAGCGGCTTCCCAGACTCAGTGGCTGGCACACGAACACCACAACCTGTAAACTAAACTTGCTGTGCTCCACTCTGCCAGCAATCGGTGTCAGTAAAGGCAAAGGAGTCACGTCTCCACAAAACGAAACCGCCTTAGTACAGATATGCTTATTTAATTAAATGACATTTTCCCAGACGCACCCACCCTCCATGATAGGTCCATCCATCCATCCAAATATCGGACGGAACAGAAACTGATTGCCATTCTTGGATTTACGATTCTCTAGAGAATCGCGGGCTTACTTGTGTCGTTAGAATCACCAGTTAAACTAATTGTGCATTTTTGGGATAAGGGAGGAAACTGAAATACTGTACTCAGAAAACATTCTATAAGGCATGAGGAGAACTTGCAAACACCACACATATAACAACCAAGTAAGGAATTCATTCTGAATCCATAAAGCCAGCATATGGCCAGCAGCTATATCACATGCACTTTAGAACAGGTCATCCAAATTAAGCTAAGCATGTTCAGACCAGGTCAGTACTTGGATGGAAGACCATGTAGGAAAAGCTTGGGTTGCTGCTGAAAAATGTTTTGGTGAGCCCAGCAGGGTTAGCCTGTGGTCTGTATGTGGATTCCAATGCCCCAGTGCAGTGATGTGGAAACTGTGCTTTAAAAATGGTGCTGTTCTTTGGATGAGAAGTAAAACCGAGGTCCTGACTATCTGTGGTCGTAAAAGGTCCCTGGGCTTCCTTTGTAAAGAGTAGGGTGTATCCTGATGTCCAGGCTAAATTGCCCACCATAGCCTACTCATTCTGCCCCCCTAATCATCCCCTGTCTCTAATTGGCTCTTTCTCACCACTTCATCACCTAATATGTGGTGAGCATACTGGTGCAAAAATGGCTGCCGTTGCATCATCCAGGTGGTTGCCACTCATTAGTGGTGGTTGAAGTGGCTCCCTACCCACTAAGTGCTTTGAGTAGTGAGAAAAGTGCTATATAAATGTAAAGATTTATTTTTGTTATTATTATTATTATTATAAAGCTGGGACGACACGGTGGCGCAGTGGTAGAGCTGCTGCCTCGCAGTAAGGAGACCTGGGTTCGCTTCCCAGGTCCTCCCTGTGTGGAGTTTGCATGTTGTCTGCGTGGGTTTCCTCCCACAGTCCAAAGACATGCAGGTTAGGTGCACTGGCGATCCTAAATTGTCCCCTGTGTGTGTCCTGCGGTGGGCTGGTGCCCTGCCTGGGATTTGTTCCTGCCTTGTGTCCTGTGCTGGCTGGGATTGGCCCCAGCAGACCCCCATGACTCTGTGTTTGGATATACTGGGTTGGACGATTAAAAAGCTGGTAATAAGTAGTGCTAAAAGCTGCACTCTAATAATAGGCCACAGGAAATCTTTTTGCAGTAAATTCAGGTTCACTTACATCCAGATAAATTAATTAAACTCTTCTGAATGATCAACGTATTGTTTGGAATGATACAGTATATGAAGCAGACATCCCACATTTCAGATAAGCAGAGCTAAATGTTTCATTGACAATGATCCATTCATCAGGGACAGGGAGCATTTGCTTTCCGCAAGCTTCAAACACAGACAGAGACTTTCAGAGAGAGGATAAATAAAAGCTTCATGCTGGAGATAGTCTTGCTCTTTTGGATCACGGAAAGAGAGAGAGAGAGAAAGAGAGGACAGCCACAGATACCAATGTTATGTTGCGGAAGGGGAAGAGCACAAGACTAGACATGTCTTGTCCCCGGTGTGTGGGTGTTGTATTATCAGGCATTTCCTTTGGCTTGTAACAGTGGGAAAGTGGAACTAGAATGATAGGCTTTTAAATTATAGGAATTACAGTTTATTGTTGTTTAATAAATGCAACTGGGCTAAACTATTATTCTGTTATCTCTGTACTTTTTACAGTATATACATGCTGTATATATGTTACCAAATATATACATAACAGTGGATTTAATTTGTTGTTTTAAACACTGATCAAAAGGAAAAGACTCTTTAATGCCAAAGTGAAAACAGATCTCTGCAAACTGATGTAAATTAATTTCATAAACAAAATACTTGATTGCATAAGTATTTTCCCCCTTTAATATCCATCCAACCATTATCCAACCCACTATATCCTAAGTACAGGGTCACAGGGGTCTGCTGGAGCCAATCCCAGCCAACACAGGGCGCAAGGCAGGAAACAAACCCCAGGCAGGGCGCCAGCCCACCGCAGGGCACACACTAGGGAGAATCTAGAATCGCCAATGCACCTAACCTGCATGTCTTTGGACTGTGGGAGGAAACCAGAGCACCGGAGGAAACCCACGCAGACACGGGGAGAACATGCAAACTCCACGCAGGGAGGACCCGGGAAGCGAACCCAGGTCTCCTAACTGCAAGGCAGCAGCGCTACCCACTGCACTGCCCCCCCCCCCCCCCCCCCCCCAAATCATCACTGGTGTAGAAATTTAGTTTTAGAAGTCACAGAATGAGTTCAAAGGAGATCACCTGTCTGTACTATAAATGTATTTTATCTGTAAAGTCCAAGTTGTGATGAGTTAGTGTGGTGGCCTAACCTACACAAAGAAGACAAAAAAAGAACATTCCAAGCAACTCCATTGAAAGGTGATTGAAGAGCTCAAGTCAGGGGACCATTTTGTTGGTCATATGTGACTAAAAATTAAATCGTGGGACACCCATAAAAGATTTAATTTAATTCAAGTAAAATGCATAAATTCCTTAATGATTGAAAAAAATAAATCTTACTCTTACAATTTGGAAATTTCTCCAATTATAACCATTATCCTACATACTTTAATGAACTTTTATATGATGTGTTATTTCCTTTTTATAGTTAAGTGGTTAAAATTTCACTTTAAGAAATTTATGCACTTTAATTGAATTTTATTTTTAGTCACTTGTGACTAACAAAATCTTAGTACATTTTTGAATAAAATTGTGTCACTTACAAATATATATTTTTTCCATTATCTGGCCATGTAGTACATAACCAGCAATTACAGAAGGACAACAGTTTCTCACTGTTCTTTTAGATAGATAGATAGATAGATAAATAGATAGATAGATAGATAGATAGATAGATAGATAGATAGATAGATAGATAGATAGATAGATAGATAGATAGATATAGTTATAAAATGCACTATATGATAGATAGATAGATAGATAGATAGATAGACAGATAGATAGATAGATAGATAGATAGATAGATAGATAGATAGATAGATAGATAGATAGATAGATAGATAGATAGATAGATAGATAGATAGGGCCTGCCTTCCTGACCAGTTTGTCCAGGCGTGAGGCGTCCCTCTTCTTAATTCTGCCTCCCCAGCACACCACCGCGTAGAAGAGGGCGCTCACCACAACCGTCTGATAGAACATCTGCTGCATCTTATTGCAGATGTTGAAGGACGCCAGCCTTCTAAGGAAGTATAGTCGGCTCTGTCCTCTCATGCACATAGCATCAGTATTGGCAGTCCAGTCCAATTTATCATCCAGCTGCAGTCCCAGGTATTTATAGGTCTGTACCGTCTGCACACAGTCACCTCTGATGATCACGGGGTCCATGAGGGGCCTAGTCCTCCTAAAATCCACCACCAGCTCCTTGGTTTTGCTGGTGTTCAGTTGCAGGTGGTTTGAGTCGCACCATTTAACAAAGTCCTTGATTAGGTTCCTATACTCCTCCTCCTGCCCACTCCTGATGCAGCCCACGATAGCAGTGTTGTCAGTGAACTTTTGCACGTGGCAGAATCCGAGTTGTATTGGAAGTCCAATGTACTGTATATAGGCTGAACAGGACCGGAGAAAGTACAGTCCCCTACGGTACTCCTGTGCTGCTGACCACAATGTCAGACCTGCAGTTCCCGAGACGCACATACTGAGGTCTGTCTGTAAGATAGTCCATGATCCATGCCACCAGGTATGAATCTACTCCCATCTCTGTCAGCTTGTCCCTAAGGAGCAGAGGTTGGATGGTGCTGAAGGTGCTAGAGAAGTCCAGAAACATAATTTTTACAGCACCACTGCCTCTGTCCAAGTGGGAGAGGGATTGATGTAGCCTATACTGTAGATGATGGCATCCTCCGCTCCCACCTTCTCCTGGTATGCGAACTGCAGAGGGTCGAGGGCGTGGCAGACCTGTGGCCTCACATGGAGAAGCAGCAGCCTCTCCATGGTCTTCATCACATGTGACGTCAGGGTGACAGGCCAGAAGTCATTCAGCTCACTAGGACGTGATACCTTTGGGACTGGGGTGATGCAAGATGTTTTCCAAAGCCTCGGAACTCTCCCCTGTTCCAGGCTCAGGTTGAAGATACATTGTAGAGGACTCCCCAGCTCCAGCGCACAGACCTTCAGCAGTTGTGGTGATACTCCATCTGGACCCACTGCTTTGCTAGCACGAAGTCTCCTCAGCTCTCTGCTTACGTGGGCTGCTGTAATTGTGGGTGGGGGGAAACTCTCTCCTATGCTGGCATCAGCAGAAAGATGGGTGGAGGGTGAAATACTCCGAGGTGAGAGTGGGTTAGGGTGGTCAAACCTGTTAAAGAAGTTGTTCATCAGGTTTGCTCTCTCCACGTCTCTCTCGATGGTGGCACCCCGCTTCGAGCTGCAGCCAGTGATGATCTTCATGCCATCCCACACTTCCTTCGTGTTGTTATTCTGTAACTTCTGCTCCAGCTTTCTCCTGTACTGCTCCTTCGCCGCCCTGAGTTGGACTCGTTTTTAGTTTCTTTTAGTTTCTCTTCAAACATAATATGAAATTCATTATTTTACAGTAAAAATGTTTTCACTTACTATGCAGAAAGACAAGCACAGTTTAATAAGTGAAATGATATCTCTGAATACATTTATAAGTGCTGTCATTTTTAAAATGTTAGTAGTATTAAGCAGCCTTTTTTCACTAAAGAGCAAAGTTGTAACTTTACTTTGGTTCTCATGTATATCAGCTTCAATATATTTTCAGGATAAATACAACCAGCTTACTAACTGAAGATTCATTCATCCATCTACCCATTTTTAAATCAGTTTAAACCAATTTGGGTTTGGTAGGTGACCACAGCTTATTCCAGCAAAAGTGGATGCAAGGCAAGATCAGCCATGGATAGAGCCCTAGGTCATTTCATGATCACACAAACACCCATATTCACTGATGTGAAGCCAGTTTAAAAAGCATGTAAGTAAAAATGTATTTATAAAGCACCTTTCACAGGCAAAGGCCACAAAGCACTGTACAATTATATAAACAATTCAAACATTCATTGAGTAAACAGTGATCTAATCAAACAAGTGGACAATAAAAATACATAGAATCAACAAACAATAGAACAAAATGACTCCAAGAAGGGTAACCCACAGATTGTCTAAACAAGAATGTCTTAAGGTGACCTTTGAATATCTCAATGGAATTATTCTGGCATGCACTGGGGTTGGGGGAGGAAATTATTCCATAATCTTGGTGCAACAGACTGAACAGCACGATCACCGCATAGCTTCACTCTGGTGCATGGTCCAGAAAGGAGACCCTGTTTCCCAGATCTTAGAGCTCGACCAGCGATGCACAAGGTCACTGATGTACTTGAGGGCCTGGTCATGGAGGGTTCCATAACTAAGAACCAGGATTTTAAATTGAATTCTAAATTCAACTGGCAGCCAGTGGAGAGATGATAAAATCTGTTTAATATCAGACCTCCAGTTGGTTCTGGTTAAAAGCCTGGCAGCTGCATCTTAAAAGACCAGTAGTGAGAAGGTAGATGTGAAGCACGTGGGTTAAAGCCCACACAGACAAGAGGGGCATGGACAAACTCCACACACTATTACCTGGGCCATGGCAGCAGTCTAGAGCTGTGAGGAAGCAGTGCCATCCACTGTGCTGACAGCAATAGAATCATCAGCATATATTCTGAGGGGATCTCTGCCTTATTGTTTTCTACTGCTGTTCATTAACACATCTCACAAGGCTCCTGTCATCTGCCCCAAGCTATGCTCCTTTCCTAATGGTTTCGCAGATACAGGAGTCCTTGCAATTTCCAAAATGATGCTGTAGTGCCTTCAAAAGATGGGCACATGTCAGTCAGGAACACAGAGTTTCTTTGTGCTTTTTGTACATTCCACTTCATTTTCTGGAGAGGATTAGTGTCAAATTTCTGTCTGGTGTCAGATCTTTATGTGTGTAATTCAGACTTGTCATTTGGATTATAATTCATCCTCCATGCTTCCGGGAGGCAGCTAAGAAAGAAGAAATAATAGCTTTTATAAAAGACAAAAAAGAAGTGCATGGTTTCCTTTTTTTATTACATTGTGTTATTTTGGAGAAAATGGGAAAAGCAGGGCATTTTATGAGGCATAAGCTTAATACACATTTACTAGAAGACATTGTGAAGCATATAAATTTAGCAGGTATGCATACATGAAGTCTGGGTGTTATTACATTGAACCATGTGCAGCTCCTTCAGGTGGCATTCACAATACCCAGCAGGGCGGTCCCACGACACTGCAATTCCCAGCCTGCCTCATGGTCTGTTAAATGGGAGCAGTGACGCATAGATGCTACCCTGTAGTGTGTCAGGGAGTATATACCCTCAACAGGCTAACTCCCCTGGTTGGTTCCATTATTCTGACAAGGGATCAATTTCCAGCCTGGCTGGGATGCTAGTCCATCGCTGTCCTTCCACTCCGCCCTCCCTTCCTGGCAAAGGGCCACCTTTCCTCTAGGACAGGATTCCAAACAATCCCATATGGCACTTACACCAATTATTCAGTTTGGCCAGACCACCAACCCCATGAAGAGTCCTGGTGGTTCCAAACTTCTAGCATCTCACAATTATTGAGGCAAATGTTCTCCCAAGAACACTCACAGCTTTCTAAAAGGTTTTATACCCCTGCCTTGATCTATGCCTCCCCAAAGTTTTATCCTGAATGTCTACAGAGAGTTCCCATGACTTCATGGCTTTTTGTTTGTCCTGGCATGCAGTTTAAATTGTGGGACCTTGTCTGCACAAGTGTGTGTCTTTCTAAACCATGTCCCCTCAACTCAGTCCACTATAGGTTGGCTCCAATCAAGTTCTCAACACATCTCAATGATAAATAAAGCAAACAAGATGCACCTGACCACAATCTGGAGTGCCACAGCAAAGGGCCTGAATATTAAAATGAATGAGACATTTCAGTGTTTGATTTTTAAGAAATTTGCAAACATTTCTGAAAACATGTCTTCACTTTGTCATTGTGGGTTATTGAGAGTACTGTAGATTGTTGGACAAAAATGGCGAATGTATCCATTTTAAATTAAATCTACAACTCAATAAAGTGTGCTGAAAGTGAATATTTTCATATTCCACTGTATGCTATTTTCCATACCTGTGGATGTGATTGAGAAGACAGACTTTATGTTTGCTTGTATAGACATGATTACATAAAAACCCTAAATATCCATGCATGCTTAATATTTTGGAATTATATTTTAAATAATAACTTAATGATAATTTAAAGTAGACTAAACCACATTGTGGGTAGCGCTGCTGCCTTGCAGTTAAAGAGTCCCGGGTTCACTTCCCGGGTCCTCCCTGCGTGGAGTTTGCATGTTCTCCCCATGTCTGCATGGGTTTCCTCCTGGTACTCCGGTTTCCTCCCACAGTCCAAAGACATGCAGGTTAGGTGCATTGGCTATTCTAAATTGTCCCTAGTGTGTGCGCGATGTGTGTGTGTGTGCACTCCCTTCGGTGGGCTGGCACCCTGCCCGGAGTTTGTTTCCTGCTTTGCGCCTTTTGCTGGCTGGGATTGGCTCCAGCAGACCCCCATGACCCTGTAGTTAGGATATAGCAGGCTGGATAATGGATGGATGGATAAAGCACATTGCACTGAGGTCTGAGTTGAAGTTCTTTACTGTGGTGATGTCCTAGAGCGGCCTGCACAACTCAGCACAACACAACTTGAGGAGAAATCGTGACAAAGCATGGCACCACAAAGGATAACACTTTGACAGCAGCAACACACTCTTCAAACCAGCCCCATCAAACTGAATGGTGGCCATTTTTTCAGACTGTTTACATCTGTCATACTCTTTTGAGCTCCAACCAGTTCCTTGGACACAGAATGAAAAAAAATGACCAATTTTGCTGTGGAATCAGGCTGGCTAGGAAAAAAAAATTCACACATGCCTCATGCAACTGATGAGTGTCTGGAAAGAAAAATGCTGCAGCAGCACAACTCTGTGATTGTTCTCTTCCAGCCAAATGGGTAACAGTGCTTTTATAAGAACAACCGTATTTATTTCCATTATTTTATTTTTCCCTTGGTAATGTTTTTTTTGTTTTCAGTTCAACTGCATGCTTCGGGTTCAGGGGTTCAGTTCCTGTCTGTACAGTACAAAGCTTATACACCATGTTTTTATGATGTCTTTGTGTGGGTGTGTGTTTCTTTCTTATCCTGAAAATGTTCATATTATTTTAAACACCAATTCCAGAATGGCCCAAATGAGTGAGTATTGGTGTATGTGTATGAGTATACCCTGTATGCCCTATCCAAGTCTGCTTTTGGCCCAGTCCAGACCGGTTTAGAACTCACTAATGCATTAGAAAACGAATTGAATTACATCACAATTCTGGTCTCACTATGGAGCCATAATTCTCACATTACCATTAACCCAAAATGCTAATTTGTCAATTTACAACATACTTTTATGTTCAGGTAACCTAATTTTCAGGCATGTGCTTTTGAGCCTAAACCTAAAGGAGTCACCCCTGCATGAGGTGCCATTCCATACAAGTTAGGTTTAGGTTTATGGTTAGGTTTATGTTTATTTGTCATATATAGGTTAACACAGGGTCAACATACAATGAAATGTGTATGACGAGAAAAACAAGTCACTCAGCCTAGATCCAATAAAGCTAAAAAATAATTTTTAAAAAATTACAAGTTAAAAATAGACAAGCCATATAAAATAAAATGTGTACGTTTTAAAAGAAGTTATAGAGCAATATGAGTTGAATGAGCAGCAAGTACAAATGACAGTTATTGCACAGATAATATTTTATAAGTACAGATGCATATTCCATAAAGTGCAGATGCATGTTCCAGTCATTATTCAGAGTGTGTGCAGGTACAGTTTGTGTGTGAGTATTGCAATGTAGATGTAATGTAAGTGTATGTAAGTGTTCAGGTGTTCCTGTTGAGGAGTCGAATGGCCAGGTGGTAAAAACTGTTCTTAAGTCTTGTAGTCCGAGCAGCCAGACTCCTGTATCGTCTGCCAGACGGTAACAAGAAGAACAGCTGGCATGCTGGATGACTGTGTTCCTTTATGATGCTGCTTGTCTTACGCAAGCACCGATGGAGGTAAATGTCTTCAATGGCAGGGAGCCTCTTGCCCGTGATGTGCTCTGCTGCCTTCACCACTCTCTGTAGTGATTTCCGGCTGCTGGCAGAGCAGCTCTCATACCAGACGGTAATGCAGCCCGTCAGCAGACTCTCGACCACACTCCTGTAAAAGTTTGAGGTGATGTTGGCATTCATGCTAAACTTCCTCAGCCTCCTCAGGAAGTAGAGCCACCGGCAAGCTTTCTTAACCACAGTGTCTATGTGAAGGGTCCACGAGAGATCCTCGGTGATAACCCTTTCAACTTCTACAATCACATGTGCTGGCCAAAGGTACCCATAAAAAATCATTCTGCCTGAAAGCATGGCTTTGGACAAGGGGGAAGAAATATAACCATGAACACAGGGAACCTTAAACCTTGTGGCATGAGGAGAGAAAAGCATGGTACATCTATGTGAGAAGAAACTACTTGCACAATCTAAAACTAAAGTAAAGCCCCTCTGACTGGCTTTCACTGTGGTGCACTGAAGCCTCCTCACATAACCATTGAATTAAATATAAATTATCATGTTACCTTGTCTGACAACCCCCCCCCTAGCTAGAAGACTACACTGTGTTCTTGACATTAGAACACTTGATTACCACCATATATATATTCCATGAAACCGGGATCCCTTTTTGACTTCTGCAGTGCCATTGTCTTCTCAGACAATACCATTTAAGAACAGCTTGCTGCCTGAAAGCCATTGTGACATAACAAGCACCACATGTCTGCTGTACTTGGTAACGAGGCCTATTAAGGTCACACTCATCATTCAGCAGCCTCCTCAGCTGCACCTTGACATTACAAACTCTGCACAGAAGTAAGTGCACACAAGAACAAACACTGAGGGGCAGTTATTCCAGCCACCTTGCCACACATAGGCATTAGTGCTTTGTTTTAATGTTTTGATAAGCAGAGTTCTTCACCTTTAGTAAGCTTAATCACTGAAGGACAACATAGTTTGTGGCTGAAATATTTATTTAGCAGACACAATTATGTTTATCTTCATTCTGTATGAGTCAGACATTTTCTTCTGCAGGCTATAATTAATACATCAAAAAAATAATCCTTTTCAAAAATCATGAAGGTTAGTTTGTCACTTTGCTTTTCAATAGGTGAATTTTTTCATCTTCATCAGTTTAATTGAACCCCAGATGCTGTCATCATATTTTTTGTTTATGTACAAAAAGTGTCTTTTGCTGTACCTTTTGAAGCGGAAAAGAATAATTATGAGATTTAAGTCAATCTATCTTTTACTTGCCTGGAAATTAAAACTAAATGTAAGAAAATTAACACAGGCTGACATGTATGCTTGCACATCTAGTATTGTCTGCATATTCTCCCCATTTCTACAGTTATAAGAAGAAGTTTGTGACCCCTTTGGAATTACCTGATTTTTTGCATTAACTGGTCATTGAGTCTGATTTGATCTTCACAAATATAGACCAACACAGTATGCTTAAGCTAATAATACACAATTATAATCATTCGTGTCTTTATTGAACACACCAATCAAACATTCATAGTGTCTATGGATAAAGTAAATGAAACCTTGGATTTATTAACTGGTCAAACCTTCTTTGACATTAGTAACTTCTAACAAGCACTTTGGTAGCTGCAGAACAGACTTACACGACGTTCAGGAGGAATTGTGAACCATTCTTCATTGACGGAACTGTTTCAGAGCAATCACATTATTAGGATGTAAAGTGTGAATGGCTTTCTTGAGGTCATTCCACATCATACACAGTTAAGAACTGAGCTCTGACTTGTCCATTTTAAAAGGTGGATTTTCTTTTTCTGAAGCCATTCTGTAGCAGACTTACTTTGAAATTTAGGACCATTGTCCTGCAGCATCACCCAACTTCTACTGAGCTTTGGCTGATACGCAGCCACCCTGACATTATCCAGTAGGATACTTTGATAAACGTAGGAATTCATTCTTTCTCGATCATGGCAAGCTGTCTAGGCCCCAAGGCAGCAATGAGACTCAAGTCATGATGTTCCTCCTCTGTACTTCACTTTCGGGATGATGTTTTCTTGTTGATATGTGGTGCCTTTTTTACTCCATAGATACTGCTGTAATTGTTCAGTTTCATTAGTCCACAAGACTTTTTCATTATGGCATTGTGGAGTGCCAAGATAGTCTTTGGCAAACTTTGGGCATGCAGTGACTTTTTTTGCCATGGACACCATGACTGTTCAATTTTCTGAGTATGGAAGACTCGTGAACAGCGATGTTAACCTGTTCCAATGATTCTTTCAAGCACTTAGTTATTACTCTTAGTTGTTCTTTTTTTACCTTACTGAATATTTTGCTTTGTGTCTTTTGAGTCATCATGGCTGGAGTACCCTTCTAAAGGAAGCAAAATCATCTCCATGTATACACAGATGTCTAACGAATAATCTAAACTCTTTGAAATTACTATTAACTATTAATTATTATTAACTCTTTTTAAGTTTATACAAATAAACAAATTAATTGTAGCTCTTCTGAGATCTGTTTTTTTTGCAAGGTATGCTTTACATCAGCAGATGTTTCTTATGAACAGCAAACTCAGAACGCTTTTCTATTGGTCAAAGTAGCTTTATGCCACACCTCCAATCTTGTTTCATTGGTTGGACTCCAGTTAAATTTCATTGAAGTCATCAGCCTAGGAGTTCACATACTTTTTCCAAACAACACTTTGATTGTTTGAATGATGTATTAAATAATGTATGTGTGATTAGTTAAACCAATGTTTGTTCATTATTGTAACTTAGATGAAGATCTGACTATATTTTAAGACAAGTTTATACATAAATGCAGTTTCCCTAAGTTATTACTTCTATATCCCATTTGCTTAATTGATAAGCCTGAACTGGTCCCACGTGGGTGTTAGTGTGTAAGTGCCAATTGATGGACTGGTATCCATGCCTGATTTATGGATTTGCTTCTGCCCCTTAAGTAAGTAATATTTAAGACTTGGGGTCTCTTGTATAACACCTTACATAAAATTCACCCAGAAACATAGTGTACAGACAAAACTAGAAATGTGTCAATGCACAAAAAATTCAGATGCATAGAACTGTGTGTAAGCAAAGTTCTACGCACTTTCCCATTATAAATCCAAATCAATGTGAAATTTTAATGCATATGCTCAAGCATACAGCCCCACCCTGACTCCTCCCAGAATTTTTCCTATTTGAATATGCAAATCAATATAAATAGTCCATTACGTTCCATATTTTTTTTAAAAGATAATGGCAAAAGCATGTGTAAAAAAAGACTTTCAGCAAATGCAAAATGGAGTGCTCAGTGAAGTGTAGGCAAGGTAAAACATACTATTTGGTGGCATAACCTGTTGGTATAAGCAACGAAAGGAAATTGATGGAGTGGCACAGCATGGTAGAGGCACTGAAAAGTTCAAGTTCAGAGAGTCGCACAGTGTCTGAAATAAAAAAGAAGTGATTAGATATCAAAGTTGATGTGAAAAGGTGAGTCACAGGCCACCATCTGTGCGTCAGAACCACTGGAGGAGGTAGCAGAATTCTGGGGCTCACACATTTTGAGCAGCAAGCAGCTGTAGTTATTGGCAAAACACTTATACCAGCAGGTGAGGGGGACTCTGACATCACCGTGGGTGAAGGTGAATTTTAATTTTTTTTTTCACTTACCATTATCTATACATATGTAAATAATTTTCATGTTTAATAAGACAAACAAGCAGGCAGCAGATGCAGTATTACGGTTTATTCTTTTTCAGACAATATTAAAAAAGATGACAAACCCTTCCCCCACCATGCAAGGGACGTCACATGCTGATGGATGCTGTTCTAGAGTCGCAAAATGCAAAAGATGCTGTTAAGAGATGTGGCCAATGAACTAAGGAATATGCTGTATTATGTGATATTGACCACAAATTAAATTAATTGGTTAAAAAATAAATGCTGCAACTAATTACATGTTTGTACATTCTGCTAATAAAAACATTCAAACAAAGTTGTAATGCTGTCTGATTTGGCTGATCATTTGGTGGGTCAGGGTCAGGTTCTTCATACTGCTTCTCTTCACGTACGGGTAAGCCATGATTGTGTGCCACATTACGCAGCACACTACATGCTTGCACCACTACTGAGCAGCACTCCACCAGTCTTATCCAGGCAGCAACAACGGCCCTTAAGCTGCCCTATAGTACGTTCTACAACCGCCCATCACTCTTGTTCAGTCAGTGGGTTGGTGAGCATGGTGAGAAGCCACCTCTTTAGTGGGTACCTACTGTCACCTAAGTAATCATGTTATATGGTTACGTCATACCAAAGGAGTAATATTAATTGCCTTATCTTACCAAGAAGCCAGCCATCACACACACAACATAATTTTCTAGATTGTACCTTGAGCCAGGTCATCTCACCACAGCATTAATGAGATGCATTTTCGCATCACAGATAATTTGCCCATTAACAGAGTGGAAATGCCATCTATTTACATAAGCACATTCATTCTGTGACGGCGCCTTTATAGCAATGTGTTTGCAGTTGACCACTCTGATAACATTTGAAAAAATGGACGTTGCTACAAATTGCGCTTTGATATTTGCCTGTTCAAATACATTGTAAGGAAATCGTATATATTTAGAAGACAAGCGGATGATACCATCTCATACACCTGGCATGGCACGACTCAGTGATGACTGAGAAATACATTTGGATACTGGAGAGCTGCTGCTGTCAGTAACAGACATATAGATGGTAGCATGATGACCAGACCTGTCGAGATGTACATTTGAAGGCATTAACATTTGAATACAGCAGGGCCAGCTTGTTGTGTCCACAAAAGGAACATGCCATTACAAGTTTGTTCTGAATGACTCACCATTACAGTTTTAATATCAGACGGAATCATTTCAGTTGCCGAAGTTAAAAATAAACATCAACAGGATGTTGCATCCCACTCCTAGCCAGTAACGTGGACAAATTCAGCCATGCATTTCAAAGACAGGATCATACATATCTGCTTTATTTGTAATGTGCTTGCATCTGATATTTCTCCATCACATAGGTCTCAAGACCCTCTCCTGTTTTTCCACTGTGCCTGATCGTACCAGATGAAACCCATCCAGTCTTAACTCTTTCAGGGCGGATGTCGACTTTTGTCGAAATTCATGGTTAGGGGGACAGTAATCAGTTGTAAACTGCTACAGAACTTGTTGCTACATTTTAGTTTGACTATCTTTGCTAGAAAGAAAGTTAGTTTTGTTAATTTGCCCTCGATTTCCTGCATGTGTATGAGTTAGCGAAGAGCAAACAGTCTCTAAAATAGCATCAACATGTGGTGAGAGACCAAAGCGAATGCGCAGAGCAAAAAACTCAGTGGACGTCGTTTTTCGTATTATGAATGAATCGGACCCTGTCCTGTCGGACTTCTGATTTTGATGCTAGTGATCAGGAGATGGAGATTGAAAACTAAAGTTAGGTATCAGCATTAGCCGATCGTTCTCCAGATGATCGTGGTACTGAACACGTTTGTGTAGCTGATGTGCCTACGGAGGTAGGCCTGGGAAGTCAGCCACTTATGTTGACAAGAAGTACAAACCATATTGCATCACACCACAACTGCCACCGCTACCCACCTGCTGCATGAAGACAACCAGGCTGCCGGCTCACCATACATTTCTGCAGGCCCTTGAGCCGTTCCCACGCAGCCAGCACATCACTGCATAACAGTAGATTTATGTTGATTTATGTGTGAAACCATTGCTTTGTGTGCTTTTAAGAAAACTGAGTTTTGGAAAAAAATATTCGGCCCTCAAAGAGTTAAATAGCATCTAACATAGGATTTTTAAGATGGTTTGCTGCAGTAACAAAAATTCCACAGTACCTGAATTTCCTGTAATTCACCATGAGATCTGACAGTTCTTTCAACATAAAAAGCAATCGAAATTTCCTTGTCATATTGAAGTTGGCCAGCTTTGAACTCCTTACTCAGCTCCTTACCTTTATCATCATTCTGGAGCTTCACCCTCTACATCCTCTGACGAGCTGCTCCTCCGATAATGTTGCTTTTTTTAGAAAGATGTTCATGTTAATAAAAGGACAAGTGTCTGTGTGCCTGTCTTTGTGTCCGTTCAGTTGCTATGTCTCTGGCATTCCAATTGATCATCTGGCATTCCATCAGAATCATTAGCTCTGTTTTTTAGAAATCCCGTACCAAATGGTATATAACAAAGATACAGTGGTGTGAAAAACTATTTGCCCCCTTCCTGATTTCTTATTCTTTTGCATGTTTGTCACACAAAATGTTTCTGATCATCAAACACATTTAACCATTAGTCAAATATAACACAAGTAAACACAAAATGCAGTTTTTAAATGATGGTGTTTATTATTTAGGGAGAAAAAAAATCCAAACCTACATGGCCCTGTGTGAAAAAGTAATTGCCCCCTTGTTAAAAAATAACCTAACTGTGGTGTATCACACCTGAGTTCAATTTCCGTAGCCACCCCCAGGCCTGACTACTGCCACACCTGTTTCAATCAAGAAATCACTTAAATAGGAGCTGCCTGACACAGAGAAGTAGACCAAAAGCACCTCAAAAGCTAGACATCATGCCAAGATCCAAAGAAATTCAGGAACAAATGAGAACAGAAGTAATTGAGATCTATCAGTCTGGTAAAGGTTATAAAGCCATTTCTAAAGCTTTGGGACTCCAGCGAACCACAGTGAGAGCCATTATCCACAAATGGCAAAAACATGGAACAGTGGTGAACCTTCCCAGGAGTGGCCGGCCGACCAAAATTACCCCAAGAGCGCAGAGACGACTCATCCGAGAGGTCACAAAAGACCCCAGGACAACGTCTAAAGAACTGCAGGCCTCACTTGCCTCAATTAAGGTCAGTGTTCACGACTCCACCATAAGAAAGAGACTGGGCAAAAACGGCCTGCATGGCAGATTTCCAAGACGCAAACCACTGTTAAGCAAAAAGAACATTAGGGCTCGTCTCAATTTTGCTAAGAAACATCTCAGTGATTGCCAAGACTTTTGGGAAAATACCTTGTGGACTGATGAGACAAAAATTACATCTGGCGTAAAAGGAACACAGCATTTCAGAAAAAGAACATCATACCAACAGTAAAATATGGTGGTGGAAGTGTGATGGTCTGGGGTTGTTTTGCTGCTTCAGGACCTGGAAGGCTTGCTGTGATAGATGGAACCATGAATTCTACTGTCTACCAAAAAATCCTGAAGGAGAATGTCCGGCCATCTGTTCGTCAACTCAAGCTGAAGCGATCTTGGGTGCTGTAACAGGACAATGACCCAAAACACACCAGCAAATCCACCTCGGAATGGCTGAAGAAAAACAAAATGAAGACTTTGGAGTGGCCTAGTCAAAGTCCTGACCTGAATCCAATTGAGATGCTATGGCATGACCTTAAAAAGGCGGTTCATGCTAGAAAACCCTCAAATAAAGCTGAATTACAACAATTTTGCAACGATGAGTGGGCCAAAATTCCTCCAGAGCGCTGTAAAAGACTCATTGCAAGTTATCGCAAACGCTTGATTGCAGTTATTGCTGCTAAGGGTGGCCCAACCAGTTATTAGGTTCAGGGGGCAATTACTTTTTCACACAGGGCCATGTAGGTGTGGATTTTTTTTTCTCCCTAAATAATAAAAACCACCATTTACAAACTGCATTTTGTGTTTACTTGTGTTATATTTGACTAATGGTTAAATGTGTTTGATGATCAGAAACATTTTGTGTGACAAACATGCAAAAGAATAAGAAATCAGGAAGGGGCAAATAGTTTTTCACACCACTGTATGTGCATTACATGATGCACAACAAACATTAACACTGAGGGCTACGTTGGTTATTTAGATTTCAACCCCTCTTAGATGGGTGTTACAGCCAGTGAAAAGCACAAAATGGTTAAGCTGAAAGCCAGAATAAGATCAAAAAAGTATTGTGAAATGTATTATATAAATATTGATTTGTTGATTTAGTAGTATAGTTGTAGTTCACTATGATATGATTGCAGTTGGGCTTTTGAAAAGGTCTTTTATATTTAGGACATTCGATTTGAGTGCTTCAGGAGGTGTTCCAGGTTTTCACCATATAGTGAAGTGTGTGCCAGAATAATAAGGAATCTATGACACAAATGCTTTTGCACAATCCTCTAAGAATATGTTTTGCCTATTAATAAGAATTGCACCCTTTCAGTAGGCTTACTATATTAAGAGATGGCAGAAACATCAAGCTAGCTTGTAGCATAACGATGAAACAGAATGCAGAAAGGTTTCTGTTTATTAAAACTTCCCATTTTCAGTACAAATTCATGGAAATGAGCCCTAAACTACTCATCACAGCAAGTGCAAGATAAGAACATGTTACTTATGGAATGCCAGTCTGTTACTTGTTATTCAGGTTTTATATTTTACACTCCTTTGTAGCCTTTGTGTTACATTATGTCTATCATAGTATGCAGCACTGTAACAACAGTAGAAACACTATTCAGCAGTTTAGAATCTGGAAGAAATCTCAGGCACCCAAACAATAAAATGCCCTTTTATCCATTTTCTGAACCCACTTTTCCTGGACACTGTTGCGAGGAACTGAGGGTGATCTTAGCGACAGAGATCAAGTCAGCTTTGGAAGACATGCCTCTCAGTCACTGGCCAAATTAATGAACATGCCCAAACTTACTCTCACCTGGCCATTTTAGTGTCGACGGCCTAGGTATAGGCTTATGAGAGAAAACTGTAGGTGCCAATGAAAATGTTTAGGAACATGAAAGAAAACACCAAAAACAATTCAAAATCAATCTGCAGTTCATGTGCAAACGGATGGAAACTCTTTTCTGCCTCTATATCACCCAAAATATATAGGGGAATAAGAAAGTATTCAGACACTTTCAATATCGTCACACTTTCTTGTGTTGTACATTTAATTTTGAAGCCCATCAGCTTTGCTTTATGAAATTTATCACAGAATTAAATATTTTAATTGTTTCATCCAATTTGGTTTCGTATGCTAAGGCATTGGATTTTGAACCAAAAGATGCTATTTGTGAGTTGATTCTGAATTTTTTTTTTACTAAGCCGTAGGTTTTTCTCAGGTATTTTGTATTTCTTTAAGGTTGAAGTATGGCGAGTTCAGTTTCAACATCGGTTTATGTACTTAACTGTTATTTACAGTTGTTGAAACTATTTTGCTCTATTTCTGTCGGCAACTGTTTTGTTTTTGAGTACTGCTGTTTCACAAGACTGGTTTCCATAATGCAGTTACCAGTGGCAGTGGGGGGGGAGTATCAAATGTCCTGACTTTTGTGTCGTTAGCGCAACAGGTTAAAGGGTCACTAAAAAACTTTACCTTGCTTGCTTTCTTTCTGGTTCCTGATCTTTTAGCCCTGTGTTTTCTGAGTATGACTTCTTTTTTTTTCTCGAGTTTTGATTTTGTCAATGGTATTTTTGACTTTCCAGTAATGATCCTAGCCTGTATTTTGATTGTTTCTTCTCCTGGTCCTAATCATTACAAAGAACCTCTGTCCTTCTGCAGACAGAACAGTTATTAGTTCAGTTCCCGTAATGTGACCCAGAGCAAGTCACTTAAACCAGTTATTTCTCAACTGTAAAAATGTATGTGAATAATTATTCTGATTCCTGATCCAGAAAGTCATACACAAATATGATAATTTCACAACACATTTCCAAACTCCCTCCCATACCACTTCAGTACCATAAAATTTTGTTTGTTCTATCTAGGTGCCCATGAATTGGAACAGATGCAGCTTATACTGGAGACTATTCCTGTAATCCGAGAGGAAGACAAGCAAGAGCTTCTTAAGGTGATGCCAACGTACATCAATTCTACATGGGAAGTGAAAAAGCCACTTAAGGACCTGTTACCAGAGGTCAATGCCGAAGGTATTTCAATACAAATTCTTTAAAGAGATAACAGAAGCATGAATTGTCCTTTAACTAAAGAGTTTATAATGGCTTCAAAACTTGTGTTTTAACAGAATGTCATTTAACGGATTGTGTATGGCTACCTGGGTGGCAGTGGTTTTCCAGAAGTGAAAATGGCCTCACGGTCATACTCGATAGATGAAACTTTTCTTGTTCGGATTTTCTTTTTTCAGTGCATTTAACCTGCTTTTTGTGTTTGTTTATTTATTTATTTTCTGGCCACTTTTAAGGTAATTTTGAAACAAACTACCCTGCAAGTTTTAAACAGCAGAAATTAAAAAGGAGAGTCATTTGACAGGCAATGGTGAATCAAGATGGGGCCTTTCCTTTACCAAAATTCAGTATCCAAAACCAGTTGCATTTTTGACTTTAAAATTCTGGTGGGGCAATACCAGAATTTTCCTTTATGTGTGCAAACTTCCTTAACCTTTATCCAACAAAATACTGAAATATAGGCTTTAAAGTCAAGTCAATAGAGAGCCTTGCATCCACTTGCTGCCCAGGAACATATATTGGCTTTGAACTGCCTAAACTGAAACAGAAACACCTGAAATTTAGAATCGAAAGGCTTCGAGATGAAAGAGGATGAGCCACAGTAACATGGAAAGAACATGTAGGCTATACACATTACACAAATCAAATACAAGCATGAGGCCAGCAAACATTTGAAAAAACAATTTGTAAATACCTGCTCCTTCCACAACACAACTCTACAGTAGTTTGAAACTGATGGCTTCTTTTCTAAAAATCAGAAGGAGCACACATTAGGTTTCCTTGGTGGCTTATTCAAATTTAGCTTTGCCAGGTAGTCCCCCTCAGTGGTGGGTGAAGATCAAGGTGCCTCTCAGCCCAATTCTGACCAGCCCTGTGTTTGCTGAATGAATTCTTGATATTGATTAGCTTCCTTCTTTAAGTGTGTTCTAATATAATATGTAAAGCATTTATTGCGATAGCAATGTCTGTCTCTCTGTCTGTCTACAATGAAACAATTCAGCCCCCCCATGGACAAATTTCGTTAAAATGTTGTACACATTGAAGGAAATTTGTTGAGACAGTTCCATTTTTATTCAGTTATCCTGAACAGATTTCACTGTATACTTCTTCTTCTTCTTTCAGCTACTCCTGTTAGGGGTTGCCACAGCGGATCATCTTCTTCCATATCATCCTGTCTTCAGCATCTTGTTCTGTTACACCCACCACCTGCACATCCTTTCTTACCACATCCATAAACCTTCTCTTAGGCCTTCCTCTTTTCCTATCAGCAGCTCTATCCTTAACATCCTTTTCCCAATATACCCAGCGTCTCTCCTCTGCACATGTCCAAACCAACGCAATCTCACCTCTCTGATTTTGTCTCCCAACCTTCTAACTTGAGCTGACCCTCTAATATACTCATTCCTAATCCTATCCATCCTCGTCACACCCAGTGCAAATCTTACCATCTTTAACTCTGCTACCTCCAGCTCTGTCTCCTGCTTTCTGGTCAGTGCCACCGTCTCCAACCCATATAACATAGGTGGTCTCACTACCGTCCTGTAGACCTTCCCTTTCACTCTTGCTGATACCCATCTGTCACAAATCACTCCTGACACTCTTCTCCACCCATTCCACCCTGCCTGCACTCTCTTTTTCACCTCTCTTCCACAATCCCCATTACTCTGTACTGTTGATCCCAAGTATTTAAACTCATTCACCTTCGCCAACTACTCCCTGCATCCTCACCATTCCACTGACCTCCCTGTCATTCAAACACATTTATTCTGTCTTGTTCCTCCTCACTTTCATTCCTCTCCTCTCTAGAGCATATTTCCACCTCTCCAGGGTCTCCTCAACCTGCTCCCTACTCTCGCTACAGATCACAATGTCATTAGCAAAGATCATAATCCATGGGGACTCCTGTCTAAGGCTCAGAGCCGATCCCTGATGTAATCCCACCTCCATGTTGAATGCATCCGTCACTCCTACTGCAGTTCTCACCACTGTCACACTTCCCTTGTACATATCCTGTACAACTCTTACATACTTCTCTGCTACTCCCAACTTCCTCATACTTTCTCCAGGTCCACAAAGACACAATGCAACTTCTTCTGGCCTTCTCTATACTTCTCCATCAACATCCTCAGAGCAAACATTGCATCTTCCAAATTTCACTTTGTAACACATTAGCGAACTGGCAAACATAAAACAAAGAAACATTCAGTGCAACTTTTTTTTCTGTTCTTTATTTCACCTTATACAATTTCTTGTATTAGGAATTTGTTAGTTTTCACATACCCCTTGGGGTCAGAGCTCAGGGTCAGCCATTGTACAGCGCCCCTGGAGCAATTACAGGTTAAGGGTCTTGCTCAAGGGCCCAGCAGAGTAGGATCTCTTTTGGCAGTGATGGAGATTCGAACTGGCAACCTTCTGGATACCAGCACAGATCCTTAGCCTCAGAGCCACCACTCCGAATTACTTTGCTGTTTCAACTTTACTTCGAAAGCATTTAAAACAACTTCTATATGTGGTATATTTACCTGTTTTTCACTTCTGATAGTCACTACTGAAGGCAAATTGATCCCCAATGCAAGTAAATTATGCACCAGCAAACTGTGTGCACAGGTAGGATGTCACTGTCACTGGCTGCTTGAGCGTTCACAGTGCTACATTTTTCCTGAATGAGCACAGCTGGTTATATTACTGAACCTTTTAAAACTTATGACCTAGGTTAGAATCTTTCTGAACCTGGATAAGAATTCCAGTCCCTGTGACTCTCTGCTGGTTGTTAATGTTAGCAAATAAACAAGCAGTATCAGTAAGTTAATTCCACAAATTTAATTTCAATCTAAACTTATGTTTATTTGCAGACAAACCAGGCATTATACCCAAATAGTAAAGGTTGAAAACAGACAACCTGAACAAGTCATGTCATAGTTATGTTGCAAGATTTGTATCAGGTGGCTAGTTGACATTTGGTTCCTACAGGCTTTATCTTCTTTGGTTATACGTGATACTTGTTCTGTATTTTCCTCATGTGGTGTCTCTATTTATATGCCAATTCTAGTGTCTCTGAAAATGCTTTTCAAATCATTTTCCTTTATAGAGTACCTTGGTGGCTGAGAGTAAGAATTATATCAGCTAAAATTGGACAACTCATAATTTCCAATGGTCTTGTTATTTGTAATTGGAACTTCTTTTAGCTAAATATGATAATATGTTGGCAGCAATGTACCAAGCACACATTTTGTATCTTCTTACAAGCATATACAATCTAATAGTTGTACTACATTTTAGCATTTGTTTTTACTTTTGCGTATCTCTCAATAGTCTTCAATCTTACAGTGCGTCCAGAAAGTATTCACAGCACATCACTTTTTCCACATTTTGTTATGTTACAGCCTTATTCCAAAATGGATTAAATTCATTTTTTTCCTCAGAATTCTACACATAACACCCCATAATAACAACGTGAAAAAAGGTTACTTGAGGTTTTTGCAAATTTATTAAAAATAAAAAAACTGAGAAATCACATGTATGTAAGTATTCACAGCCTTTGCTCAATACTTTGTCGATGCACCTTTGGCAGCAATTACAGCCTCAAGTCTTTTTGAATATGATGCCACAAGCTTGGCACACCTATCCTTGGCCAGTTTCGCCCATTCCTCTTTGCAGCACCTCTCAACCTCCATCAGGTTGGATGGGAAGCGTCGGTGCACAGCCATTTTAAGATCTCTCCAGAGATGTTCAATCGGATTCAAGTCTGGGCTCTGGCTGGGCCACTCAAGGACATTCACAGAGTTGTCCTGAAGCCACTCCTTTGATATCTTGGCTGTCTGCTTATAGTCGTTGTCCTGCTGAAAATTGAACCATTGCCTCAGTCTGAGGTCAAGAGCGCTCTGGAGCAGGTTTTCATCCAGGATGTCTTTGTACATTGCTGCAGTCATCTTTCCCTTTATCCTGACTAGTCTCCCAGTCCCTGCTGCTGAAAAACATCCCCACAGCATGATGCTGCCACCACCATGCTTCACTGTAGCGATGGTATTGGCCTGGTGATGAGTGGTGCCTGGTTTCCAACAAAAGTGACGCCTGGCATTCACACCAAAGAGTTCAATCTTTGCCTCATCAGACCAGAGAATTTTCTTTCTCATGGTCTGAGAGTCCTTCAGGTGCCTTTTGGCAAACTCCAGGCGGGCTGCCATGTGACTTTTACTAAGGAGTGGCTTCCGTCTGGCCACTCTACCGTACAGGCCTGATTGGTGGATTGCAGCAGAGATGGTTGTCCTTCTGGAAGGTTCTCCTCTCTCCACAGAGGCCCTCCGGAGCTCTGACAGAGTGACCATCGGGTTCTTGGTCACCTCCCTGACTAAGGCCCTTCTCCCCCAATCACTCAGTTTAGATGGCTGGCCAGCTCTAGGAAGAGTCCTGGTGGTTTCAAACTTCTTCCACTTATGGATGATGGAGGCCACTGTGCTCATTGGGACCTTCAAATTAGCAGAAATTTTTCTGTAACCTTCCCCAGATTTGTGCCTCGAGACAATCCTGTCTCTGAGGTCTACAGACAATTCCTTTGACTTCATGCTTGGTTTGTGCTCTGACATGAACTGTCAACTGTGGGACCTTATATAGACAGGTGTGTGCCTTTCCAAATCATGTCCAGCCAACTGAATTTACCACAGGTCGACTCCAATTAAGCTGCAGAAACATCTCAAGGATGATCAGGGGAAACAGGATGCACCTGAGCTCAATTTTGAGCTTCATGGCAAAGGCTGTGAATACTTATGTACATGTGCTTTCTCAATTTTTTTATTTTTAATAAATTTGCAAAAATCTCAAGTAAACTTTTTTCACGTTGTCATTATGGGGTGTTGTGTGTAGAATTCTGAGGAAAAAAATGAATTTAATCCATTTTGGAATAAGGCTGTAACATAACAAAATGTGGAAAAAGTGATGCGCTGTGAATACTTTCCGGATGCACTGTATTTGCATTGACCTATAAGTCAGTCATGTGTTGTTTCTCTAAGCCTTCTGTCCAAAAAAAGCACTGCTCTGTTAAACACATGTGTAAATACCTACAGTATAGTCTTGTCCACATGGTTTTATTCACTTAAGAAGCTGCAACATATCTAAAAAAAATCTTATATTGACACCTCACACAAATTAAATATTATAAGTCTTGTTTAACTACCTGTAAAAGGTATTATCCCCCCTCCCTATACATCTATAAAGCACAATCTGTTTGTCTGATGTTTTTTCAAGCCACGAATTTGAGAATGTGAATTAGTGACATCTAAAGTTTGGGCCTTGCTATTATATCGAGGCAGGGATGGCTTGGTGTTGGGCCCTGTGACGTGTGGAGAGAGAAACAGCACAACGCAGTTTATGATAGTGGTGTGATGGTTAGCACACTTGTCTAAGAGTACACTCTTAGGGGAAGCCTGTGGTCGCAGCATGCAGAAGACATTTCTCATTTCATAACTTTATTACTTAATGCCTGTCTCTAAAATTAAATCTTTTTTCAATGTTTTAATTTCTTCTTTTTTATTGTTGGTAGCCATTGATTTCCTCAAACAAATCTTGACTTTTAACCCTATGGACCGAATGACAGCTGAGGAGGCTCTGGGACATCGGTACATGAAGCAGTACTCTTGTCCAGAAGATGAGCCAACTTCACAGCACCCTTTTCGGATTGAAGATGAAATCGATGACATCTTACTCATGGAGGCCAGTCAGAGCCAAATGTCCGCGTGGGAGAGATACAGTGGCAGGTATGAGAGATAACTGGGGAGTATAATGAAACTAATGTAAGTATATTTTAAAATCCATTTAGTGTTTTTTGAAACTGTAGTAGAAATACATAGAGGTGTCAAACTAATGACAGTTTTATGAGATTTTGTCTCAGGAAGAAAACAGAACAGATGATTTTCTGGGCTAAACACTGGTGATTTTAAAGCAAGAGTGCCAAAGTGATTTTTTATAAAATGTGTACATCTTGTGAGAAGCCTCAGATAGGAAGAAACTGTTGAATATGAGTAGTATTTAACTGGCAAGCAGACAGACATTTATGTTTTATCAGCAGAACAACAATATGGTACGCAGTAGGATGAAATTCTCATAACTGCAGTAGTAGTTTTATGAATGTATGCCAAAGCAGGATTAGTAAAGGATGAGTTTAAAGCAGAAAGTGAAATAAGGGTTTCCGTTCAGTGTTCAAATAGCACAGTGTGTTGTGTAAGCTCTACTGCTGAAACCCTTTTACCCAGAAGTACAGCAAGAAAACCAAAGTACTCTGTTTAAAAATTATTAAATACTTAAACAAAGGGGAGATGCCAAGTGTAGAAAATAAACAAGACCCCTCTGATTCATTTTCACAGATGTTGAAATCTGTCTGCTTGATGAGGTGGTTCTCCCACTTACCTCCTCCTTCTCTATACCAGTGGTTCTCAAGGTGTAGTCCATGGTGCTAGGTGATCCATAGGCCAACTTAATCACCTTTCTTATAAGAGCTATTTTGCTGATAAGCTTCATGAAACAGCTTCAAGACATTGACCACAGAGCACTATTTCTGACTTTACTGCAAATGCTAACACCCTCCTTCCCACTCTAATCCTGTTTGTTTGTAGTAATTGCTCCCAGTTTTTCAGCGTTTCTTCTAATTTGCAGTCTCTCCGCTGTCCATCCAAACTCCTTCAATACATGGGTCTCTTTTTTTTTTAAATCCACCTAGACTTCCACCTCAACAGCCAAACCCTAGCAACAGCAATCACATATTTCCATGTGGATGCTGATACATGCTGGATCTGATGTAGTAATAATAATGATGATAATTTTATTTCCCATGCTCAAGGCACTTATGTATTAATTTTCTAAGTCTATGTGCCATAACACCATCTTCAAGGCTGAATTAGGGATCATTGGCTAAAATTTGGAGCTTTGAAACGTAAACCAAGCATGGTTTGAATGATAGTCTTGTAATGCAGACTTTCTTTCCAAGTTAGGAGAGTCAAGCACCTAGAAAGCAAGAAATTCAATATGGGAAGGTATATTCCACCCAGACTTGAATGAAGACACCAGCTGAAAGACAGAGTTCTACGTGTGGGCAAAACAAGCAAGAACAAACCTGCATGTTAGCTCATAGAGTAGCAGAGCAAGAATTAAGTTGCAATATAGAAAGAGACTATGGAGCAGTGCAAGTTTAACAAAGTTCTATTCAGTATGTGTTTTTGTTGTCTTTCTTAGGGCACCTTCTAAGGGCATAACAGTGGGAGTTGTACAGGCACTGAAGGTGGTGCTTTCCAATACACATTCCTGTTCAGGCCTATTTGAGTCTATGTGCCAACTGTTCTTCTTTGTACCTCAGGTTGTTACAGACTTTTTCACAAGAGTAACCAAAAAAGAATGCAATAATTGTAAAGCAGAATTTACAGTAAAGAGCCGCTGTTGGCCTTTGGCTTTGGCAGAATGGTCCTTGGTCCACAGCACTTTGAGAAACAATGCTCTAAAGTACACATCAATCTATCTATCTATCTATCTATCTATCTATCTATCTATCTATCTATCTATCTATCTATCTATCTATCTATCTATCTATCTATCTATCTATCTATCTATCTATCTATCTATCTATCTATCTATCTATCTATCTAAAATAACCTACCGTCATTTCTTCTCACCTTTTGGTGACCTGGTGTGTTTTAGGACTCAAAGTGTCTTTAACACTCATCTCATGGTCACTGACAATCCAGTCACTTACTGTCTAGTCTGAGACAATGTGCTGTCCTCTCTTGTAACCTCACACTAGGCCACACTCGCACTATGTAAGGATTGTTAGACATTTCTGCTTGTCATCTGTTCTGGGATTTCATCCTTCATTCTCTTCTCCTTAGGGTACAGTGATCCCTCGCTATATCGTGCTTCACCTTTCGCGGCTTCACTCCATCGCGGATTTTATATGTAAGCATATTTAAATATATATCGGGGATTTTTTGCTGGTTCGCAGATTTCTGCGGACAATGGGTCTTTTAATTTCTGGTACATGCTTCCTCAGTTGGTTTGCCCAGTTGATTTCATACAAGGGACGCTATTGGCAGATGACTGAGAAGCTATCCAGCTTACTTTCTCTCTCTCTTGCGCTGACTTTCTCTGATCCTGACGTATGGGGATTGAGCAGGGGGGCTGTTTGCACACCTAGACGATACGGACGCTCGTCTAAAAATGCTGAAAGATTATCTTCATGTTGCTCCCCTCTGTGCAGCTGCACGGTGCTTCGCATACTTAAAAGCTCGAAGGGCACGTATTGATTTTTGATTGTTTGTTTTTCTCTCTCCCTCTCTCTCTCTCCCTGCTCCTGACGGAGGGGGTGTGAGCTGCCGCCTTCAACAGCTTTGTGCCGCGGTGCTTCGCATACCTAAAAGCCAAACAGCACCATTGATTTGTTTGCTAGAGATTGTTTTCTCTATCTATGTGACATTCTGTGCTCCTGACACACACACCTTTGAAGAGGAAGATATGTTTGCACTCTTTTAATTGTGAGACGGAACTGTCATCTCTGTCTTGTCATGGAGCACAGTTTAAACTTTTGAAAAAGAGACAAATGTTTGTTTGCAGTGTTTGAATAACGTTCCTGTCTCTCTACAACCTCCTGTGTTTCTGCGCAAATCTGTGACCCAAGCATGACAATATAAAAATAACCATATAAACATATGGTTTCTACTTCGCGGATTTTCTTATTTCGCGGGTGGCTCTGGAACGCAACCCCTGCGATGGAGAAGGGATTACTGTATCCTGGTTACTAGTCTTTCGAAGGCATTCAGTGCACATGTATGGTCTGCTGCCATTTGCATGACAGCTCAAACCAGTGAATGCTTGCCACCCATTCTTATGGCCTTGCATTAGCCATTCCTATGCCATGTGTCTGCTTTTATGGCCTTTATTCTCTAGTCACATGGATAACATTTAAAGGTTGTACATAGAGCATTTCCAATGGAATAATACCCCCTGTGAAAAGCCATTTATCTATTTTATTTTCAAAATTGATGTTTTAGAAAGTGTATTTATGATATGGTAATCTAGATAAATGACTGTTAATCACCAATATATCACTTTTGTATCTCCAGTACACTGGATATTGTAGCCCTTATTATGGCCAGCATTTTTAAAGTTTCCATTGTAATTCATGAAAAATTGAAATGTCTAGTTTTAAGTGTCTGGTATGTTGAAATTTTAGGCAAAAGACAGTCTTCAGGGAGAGCTGATGAAATCAGTGAACAAAGTTCAATCAATATAACCATTACTACTTTTTTTGTTAATACTGGCTATTGGTTCTGCATTTTGACTATTCCACTTTCATTTTGTTCTTGTATTTCAAAAGCTTCTAGGTTGCCTGATTGCCCAAATTATTCATTTCACACTTACTGACATTACTTATAGGTTCCTGTTAACATTTCATTTACAAAGTGACTGTCACTTTCAGGATGAATCAGCTGAATGGTCTGCATAGTTATCTTTTTGGAGTGCCTAGCAGGAGGGCTAAGGAGCAATTTTCATCAGTGATTCTTTGAGAGAAAAGTTTGTCACCTTGAAATTGAATATCGCTGTATTCAAGAAGCAAATGTAGGCTGTGTTATCCTTAAGGACTGATATAATATTCTGTGATTTTGTGGGAGACAAAAGACCAGCAATCAAACCAAAGGGCAAGACAAACTTCACTTTCACTTGACAAGAAAAGTCAGGAACCTATGCTGTTATTTAAATGAAATTGTTTGAAGAGCCAGTTTTCCTTTACTGACAAGACTTTCCTTTATTTTTAGTAAAGTTCAGAGACTTCAGTACAAGAAGCTCTTACTTTATTAATATTGCCATTGTTTAAATTTTCTTTTAAAACCTGACACCTATTGTAATGAGTATGAGCACAGGAAACACTTAATGCACCCACTGACAGTGTAATTCAACCTTACAAGGACATTTTAGTGGTGGTTGTCAGCTTAAAAGCATGGCCTTAGACTGTGAAAGGAAACCTGCACTTGTAGAGGAAGCACATTAGAACAGAGGGTGAACACGGCCTGCTCATCTGAAATCTCCCCAAGAAAACACTTCAGTGCTGAGTTCCAGTCAGCCTAATCTGATCGCAGTGTCTTTTAGGCTGGTCAGTCCAAATCCCACTTTTAGCCCACAAAAATCAAAAATGTCTCCTGCAGCACAGTCTTAGAGACTAGACACATGGTGGGTCACATATATAAGCATGATATTGTTTCTTATTTTTAACTTCATTAATAATTTTTTTAATTTCATCAATGAGAATCATCCATCATTTTATAGATAAATAAGATAAGACACTTTATGAATCCCCACAGGGAAATGTAGGTGTAGATAGATAGATAGATAGATAGATAGATAGATAGATAGATAGATAGATAGATAGATAGATAGATAGATAAACAATATTTTGTTTGTCAGATTTTTACTGTAGTAATATTAAAACAAATAAAAACAAGAATTACAAAAACGAACAATACTTCTGACTTGGCTGATGACAAGAGGGCACTCACAGTTAGGTGTACAGCAGTAGGTATGAAGGAGCCCCAACAGAGCTTCTTGACATACTTCTGCTGAATAATTCATTTGCTGAAGTCCTCAGTACTAGTGTATCATAGAAAGGATGTGCAGCATCGTTCCCAATGGCCATCAGTTTTGCCTTTACTCTCTCCTCCAGTACTACCTCCGGTAGTTTGAGAGTGCGTCTCGCCTTCTTAAATACTGAGTGGATCTCTCTAGCCCAGCAGGGCAACAACAGAGTTAAAGAACATGCAAAGGATGTCACTACCCAAAAGAGTCGGGTCTGCCCTTTCTTACATGGTTATTCAGAGTTACTAAACCATTGTAACCTGTCTTCAATATGGACCCCAAAGTACTTGTAGATAAATATATATATATATATATATATATATATACACACACACACACACACACACTTTGGTCCGAACACACACTGGAGTGACTATAAAGCGAGAAAATTAAAAAGAAAGCAGTCACAGTCCCAGTGAGACGTTATGCAGGGGTATTGCCATTGGTACAAAGGAGCTCCAGTAGTGTTTCTTGACACACATTTGCTGAATAATTTGATGGCTGAAAGTCCTCAGTGTTAGTGTGTCAGAGAGAGAATTGTTCATAGTGACACTCAGTTTTGTTTTATTTCTCTCCTTCGCTACTATCTCCTGGGGTCTAGAGTGTGTACCATAACTGCACCTGCCCTTTTAATTTACTTATTGATGTGGTGGGCCACCCTTGAACTGATGTTACCAGTCCAGCATATCACAATGTAGATGACCATGTATGGCCATGACAGAACTATAGAAGATATGAAGGATATCACTTCTCACATTAAAGAAACATAGTCTTTCTAAGAGAAAAGAGCCTGCTCTTCCCTTTCTTATATAATTCCTCTGTGTTACAAGACCAGTCTAGCCTATCATTGAAGTGGGCCTGAAAGTGCTTTTAGAGAGCACCTCCTCTCAGGACCGGATTTATATGAAAAGAGGCCCTAG
The DNA here is from genome assembly GCF_900747795.2 of Erpetoichthys calabaricus. Lineage (NCBI taxonomy): Eukaryota > Metazoa > Chordata > Cladistia > Polypteriformes > Polypteridae > Erpetoichthys > Erpetoichthys calabaricus. The sequence continues at coordinate 222,558,045 of NC_041398.2, read as the reverse complement.
GCTATTCCACTTATGAGGCCCTTTCACCTTCCATTTTTAAGTTTGTAAATTACATGAGAGATAATAAAATACGTAATACGCGTTGATCTTAACCAATACATTTTTATGTTTGTTTATTAGTCATATGCGTAGAATTTCTCCTTATTTTCGGTTCAGTGTTTTAGTGTTCACTGTTTTTAGAATAGTGTAATTTTAATTTTGCTAACAATTTGAATGTAGGCCCCTCTTGATCTTAAGGCCCTAGGCTGAAGCCTAGTTAGCCTATTGGAAAATCCGGCCCTGCCTCCTCTGCATCCACTCCCTGAACAGTGACAAGTCGTTGAGGCTCTTTGGTCTGACGAAAAATTCAATAACCAATTCCTTGGTTTTGCTGATGTTAAGTTGCAGACACTTCTTTTTGCTCCAAGAAGCAAAATTCTCCACCTGATTCCTATACTCCTCTGTCTCGTCCTCCTTGCCAGTACACCCCAGAATCATCAGTACAGAGTCATTAAGAAATTTCTTCAACTGACATAACCTAATGTTACATTTATAGTCCAAGATGTACAGTATGAAGACAAAAGGAGACAGGACTTTTCATTGTGGTGCTGCAGTGTTCCTCATAAATCCACATCAGAAACACAGTCCTTGAGCATCACAATCTGCAATCTTCTGGTCCGTTGTCCAGAATTCCAGTTTAACCCCTTAACAAGAAAAACTGGATGGTATTGAACATACTGGAGAAATCCAGAAAACATAAGTGCTGCCAGGTTTTTCTAGATGAGCAAAAGCCTTGTGGAGTAGATAAATATTTACATCTTCCACTCCAGTTTTTCTTTGTTAAGCAAACTGCAGTGGGTCAAGGTGGTCTTTCTTAAAGGAGAACTCATATGGTCCAGGACCATCGTCTCAAAGGTCTTCATGATGTGAGATGTGTCAACGGTCTGTAGTCATTAAGTGAAGAGGTGCCTGCATTACAAAATAGAATGTTGTCAATAGCAGCTGCACCATTTGGAGTCTTAGTGACAGACTGAACAGGTAACAGACGACACCACAAAGTTGGTCAGTACAGGTCTTAAGAACTCGAGGACTGAATCCATTTGGTCCCACCACTTATCATGTGTGTAGTATCCTCAGTTGTCTAAGTTGTGTCCTCACTTGATAACACATTGCACATTATACTTCATAGTAAGAAACACTAAGCAGTGATTTACGAGCAAGCAAACATACTATATACTGAAGGTACAAAGAAAGTCATGTCATGTCAGTCATTGTCCAACCTGCTATATCCTAACACAGGGTAACGGGGGTCTGCTGGAGCCAATCCCAGCCAACACAGGGTGCAAGGCAGGAACAAATTCCGGGCAGGGCACACACACACACACACACGCACACACACCAAGCACACACTAGGGACAATTTAGGATCGCCAATGCACCTAACCTGCATGTCTTTGGACTGTGGGAGGAAACTGGAGCACCCGGAGGAAACCCACGCAGACACGGGGAGAACATGCAAACTCCACGCAGGAAGCAAACCCAGGTCTCCTTACTGCGAGGAGAAAAAAAGAAATCAAATTAAAATTGAAACATATAAATTATAGCTACTTATATATAGTAGAGCTATCAACAATCATAGCAACTAATCAGTATTAAGATGGGGATTAAACCAAGGGAATGATCCACCATCCAACTTAATAGTACAGTACAGAGAACATTTACACATCCCATGATGTAAAAAGTACACAAGTGTTTCAAGCCACATACTCCCACCCAACCATCTGTCTTATTAGAAGACTAAAAGAGGCAGTATCCACTTAAGCTTTGCCCAGATTTTATTAAGCTTTTGACATGTATGAGCCAAGACACAGACTGCTCTAGCTATAGTAAATGAAATGATATTAAAGAAAAAGTGCGCTTGACTGTACATATGACAGTGTCTTCTGTTGGATGATCTCAATGTTTCATTTCAAAAGTGATCACAGAATTCAATTCAGCATCAATAACTGTAAAGAATACACCCTTTCCATTATATATTTTGGTAGCCTAGTGGTTTATAAGTCACAAAGTCACTGTCTGCTGACTTATCTGACAGGAGCAAGTTACTTAACTTGCCTATGATCTGACTGTGAAAAATAGGTCACACTGTGCAACATTGGTCATGTTCCTTTTTATTATGATTATAGTGTGCAGCTTTTCTTGCTGGCACTCCTGCCGTCCTCTGTATACTGAACTTTTGACTCTGACGCCAAAGTGATGCCCATCCCAGTGCTTGTCAGGATTATGCACACTGCAGAACATGAGTGCCCATGCACTTAGTTATGCTCAGCATGCACACGCTGACAAGTGACGCTATGGTAGCCACCTTTAATAGAAAAGGGCTTGAAACGCAGCAGGTAAGCTTTTAGCTTTGTAATGTTTTTGTCGTTTTCATTGTCATATACCCAGTCAGTGTCCTTTTACCTTACTCTTTCACTGTAGTACTTTTATGATTGTGGTGTTTCAAGTTTGTGCTAAGAATTCTATAGCTTCATAGAGCCTGAGACGTGAAGAAATCACTTGTGGGTTCTCTGTAGTGTAGGAAAATGCTGTATGGTGTGAGAAGAAGAATTGATTGATTGATGTTACTCAGTCAGGTAATTTAATTATTAGTGTTGCCTTTGGTTATGCCAGTAATTCATTAATTAAAAAAATATGTAAGATGCCCACACAGGGACACCGAATTAATTTAGGATATATAAGAATTTTAACTTTTGATCACCTAAGGATGTCTGTTTCACCTTCTAGCTGGTATTGTATTTCAGCAAAGGTCTGGTTGGGGTTCACATGCTATTTTTATGTCTGTCTTGTTTATTTTTGATTCCTTTCTCTATGATAACATTGTTGATTATGTTCTTTTCTTTTGTTTAAGCATCCTGTCTTATGCACCACATGTTTTGTGGGGGCGGCACGGTGGTGCAGTGGGTAGCGCTGCTGCCTTGCAGTTGGGAGACCAGTTTTCTGTTTGAAGTTTTTACATGCAATGTCCTCGGTTGCTAACAAAGTTATTATGCCTTCTGGTCAACAGGTGATCAGTCAGCGGCCATTGTTAACTATTCGAACACGTGGCTTTTATGCAGCTCTGCACTTGTTTTCCTTCGCAAGGAATGAACTTGTGTCACCTTTGTCCAACTCCAATATGGACAAGTCTTCCGCCCATCCAATCCAGCATGGTTACCGTTGGAGTAAAAGAGATTGCTCTAGCCTTTGTTTTGGCTACACCCTATGGGCTACAGAGTCTGACTATGGACAGTGTGGCAGATAGGGGGTGCTGTCGTCCCCTTGAACCCTCAGACACCACATCAGACACCAGATAAAAGTCCAAAGATTAATATTTATTATAATAATAAAGTGCACAAAGCACCTCCACTCCACAATACTCCAATAATTTATCAATAATCAAATCACAATAACCAATCCTCCACTCCCAGGAGCTCAGTCACCCTTCCTCCCAACTCGGCTCAATCTGCTGGGGTTTCTCATCGTCCTTTCAAAGTCCTTGACCTGGAAGTGTTTCTCTCCTTCTGTCCATGTGACTTTGTAACACTTTCGGGTCGGGTGAAAACTCCTTTTTCTTCAACCCAGAAGTATGTCATTTCTTCTGTCCTCGTGATTAAGACGTACATCCGGACTGTAGGGTAAATATTCCTTAAGCCTCCCTGCGGTGTCCTCTGGCGGCCCCCATGGTATCCAGCAGGGCTGTGAATAAAGACTCCATTGTCCATGATTCCCTGCTGGCATTCGGGGCACCTCCATGCTGCAGGAAGGGCTCCATCTGGCGGCCTGGGGGTATTGGCTGGGATGAATGGAGAAGATAGATAGATAGATAGATAGATAGATAGATAGATAGATAGATAGATAGATAGATAGACAGACAGACAGACAGACAGACAGACAGACAGACAGACAGACAGATAGATAGATAGATAGATAGATAGATAGATAGATAGATAGATAGATAGATAGATAGATAGATAGATAGATAGATAGATAGATAGATACTTTATTAATCCCAAGGGGAAATTCACATACTCCAGCAGCACCTTACTGATACAAAAAAAACAATATTAAATTAAAGATTGATAATAATGGAGGTAAAAACAGACAATAACTTTATATAATGTTAAAGTTTACCCCCCCGGGTGGAATTGAAGAGTCGCATAGTTTGGGGGAGGAACGATCTCCTCATTCTGTCAGTGGAGCAGGACATTGACAGCAGTCTTTCACTGATGCTGCTCCTCTGTCTGGAGATGATACTGTTTAGTGGATGCAGTGGATTTTCCATAATTGATAGGAGCCTGCTGAGCGCCCGTTGCTCTGCAACAGATGTCAAACTGTCCAGCTCCATGCCAACAACAGAGCCTGCCTTCCTCACCAGTTTGTCCAGGCGTGAGGCGTCTTTCTTCTTAATGCTGCCTCCCCAATTCACCACCGCGTAGAAGAGGGCGCTCGCCACAACCGTCTGATAGAACATCTGCAGCATCTTATTGCAGATGTTGAAGACATAGAAGACATTACTGCCAGGTTCATAGTAGTAAGATTGATAAGAAGATTTGGGGTGTGCAAGTATTTTAAAGGAAAGATTAGAGTGTTTCCATTATTTGTTCTGTTCTGTGTATTGTATTATATTGACCCCCTTCTTTTTGCACGCCCAACCTACCTGGAAAGGGGTCTCTCTTTGAACTGCCTTTCCCAAGGTTTCTTCCATTTTTTCCCTACAAGAGTTTTTCCTTGTCTTCTTAGAGAGTCAAGGCTGGGGAGCTGTCAAGAGGCAGGGCCTGTTAAAGCCCATTGCGGCACATCTTGTGTGATTATGGGCTATACAAAAATAAATTGTATTGTATTGTATTGTATTGTATTGTATTGTATTGTATTGTATTGTATTAGTTTCTTGGGTGAACATTAGCCAATCCTATTTGGTTGACTGTTGAAGCAAAGTTTTGTTCATTAAGTTTTGAGCTATAGCTCTTTGTTCCATTTTGAGTACTTGGATGGTAACTTGGAGAGCAATCTCTAGGATGTCACTTGGCCTGTGATTGATCATTTTCTCAAATGAGGTGCAGAGACTGCATTCCAAACAGAGGCTCTGTTAGAAGGATTGAGACTCTTTAGTTGTCATTAAGAGTTACTGGCAGTGGCTGGTGTTCCAGCCATAGCAAAATGGGCAATGTCAGTCTGTCCTACAGTAGTCAGACTGTCAGTTTTCTTTGTGTTAGGTTTATTGTTGAGATCTGTTAAGTTTTACCCCATGAGTTGATTGCATCTTGCCTTTACTGCAGTCAATAAAGGTCTAGCATACTATTTTTTTATTATTTATTTTGGGGCTGCTAAGCCCCCACAGCAAAGAGCTTTGAAATGGGACTCAGAACAAAAAGGTGCTTGATAAAATAAGCTGTGTTTTAAGGATGGTGTGGTAATGCAGTGGTTAGAACTCCTGCCTCATGGATTAAGCATCCTGAGTTTAAATCTCATGCCAAGTTGTAGTCTATACTTAGTTTGCATGTACGTCTGTGTTACTTGATGATATTTTGAACAAATTAGGTGTATAGGATTTATGAGCTTTGTTGGGCTGAGCAGCCTGTTCTTGTTGAATTTTCTTCTAATGTTGTATGCACTAAAAGGACAATTCATAAATAGAGTGAGATGCCAGGTAAAATATTTTTGGATGGGATTAACTATTGCTACTGTTGTTTGTATTATTGTTGCAATGTAATTATAAGAGTCGGATATTATTTTGAAATGCTCCATGTATGCTATAAGATGTTCTGTTAGGCTTTGGTTAACCTAAGCCTTGTAGCATTATGCAACGTTTCTGCCAATTTCAGTCTTAGTCTTCATTCACATACTCTTAATGTGTTGGTTGCAGTCAGCAGCACACTCCCTTGAAGCCCATCGCTTAATGTGACAAACTGAATAACTCACTACAACTAGTTTGTGACTTGTTAAGATAAAATCCAACAGGTTTGACTTCGTGTTTAGTCAAAGGGGCAGGCTGTATGTGTGAGAGCAAATTAATGCTCATCTGGAAGAACAATGCACAAAATGCAGTGACGAGGAATAAGGAACCCGCGTGTTTTGAACTTCACAAATAGAAGAGAAGCTCGTGTGTTTGACATTGTCATGTTTTATGTACTAAAATACAATGGAACAAAATAAAAAGGCTGAGAACTCATTGTACCTGTTAACTCTTTGTGCACTACTGGCTATTAGGTTATTGGAAGTCAGAAAAAGGCACAAGCATAAATGCACTGGAAAATCAGCATTTGTTGGTAAATGGGCTTCAATTTTCAGTTGTGTAGTCTGATGTGGTGCATCAATAAGATCTGCGACTACGATCAACAAATCTGACTTACTTCATGACAAAAAGTCTTGTAATATGACATCAGCTTTAGCAGTGTGTATTGTGAGGTAGTCCAATAAAGAGGTAGGGCCTCCTTTGGACCCTCTGTGGTCAGCTAGGTTATTCAATTTTGTAATATTGTCAATTTCTTTTTAAATGTTATAGTAACCCCAGACAACAATTATTCTTAGTGAAGGTGCTGTTAGTGTTTCATAAATAAATTCATCAGCACAAACCTTTACAGCTTTCTAGAATGTGTGGTGTAGCATGAACGCATTTCTTTATTAGATATACTAAGGGACAGTACCACATATTGAGAGTGCACAGCCAGCAACTTCCTAAAACGCTCTTTCTTCATTCTTAATTGGCTCTGCCAGCACTAAAACTCCAGGCTGACATTCTCTCTCTGTGCATATTATGAATACAATCAAGTTGAGCCTCATGAGATCTCATGGGGACCTGCTGTTCATGTAAATGGGACAGGGATCTGACCTCCCAGTCACCTACCCTAATGAAGTCAGCGAATGTTCATAAGCTGCTTTAGGCCCTAGGGGTGCGGAGGAGGAGAATGTGATTCTGCAGTTGGGAAGCTTCCATTCGCTGAGTCTGTGCTGTCTAGCCCTTTGTGCATTTATATCCCATTTCGTGCTGTTGGTGGTTGCTTGCGTTCTTTTCTTTTCAGAACACAAGTCATTCTGAAAAAAAATATGCAAGGTCTTTTTCCATGTGTGTATCCAGTACTTACAGTTTTAGATAAGCAAGTCATTCCATTTACAGGGCTGCTTCAAAGCTACAACTGCAAACACATGACCTCAACAGCAACATAAAACAATCATGGTCTAAGCCAACTGGCTGGCCACCTCCTCCTGGGCTTTCTATGGCATTACATAAGTTTGCGCTGGGCAGTCTAATAAGACCAACAAATCCTTTCACCCTCAGATTACATGGCTACCAGTATTTCCCATGTTCAAGAAAACAGCTTGGAAGTGAGGAAAATCTTTTTGAAACTTTAAGATATTGTTTTGGTACATTAAATCTATCAGTGTCTAACTACCAGCTTAATCAAGCCTCCCTTTTTCTCGCTAAACTTCTTGGCATTTTTCCTGACAGAGCTAAAAAATTATTTGTCACAGCATAATAATAAAAACAAAAGTAAGAATGCATAAGAAAGAATGTAGGCCATGGGAAATGCAGTTCTCTTTCTGAAGTTACTGTTGTCAGCCTCAGGAGACTCCCAATAAGAACTGAATCTTCCTTAGGGGAATTGCCACTTTTATGAGTTTGCCGCACCACATGCCTTCTCTCCTTCCTTTCAGTCCAACCTTCCCCTTATGTTCTTCCAGATGTGTTGATCGGCGAAATTCACCAAAGTATTCACCGAATATTTTCCTGGAAATTTGCCTTGTGGCTGGGCTTAGACGAACATTTTTTTCCCAGCGCTCCATGATGCTCTGTGAGGCCAACGTAACATAACAGAACTGTAGCAGCTATGTGCAGAATTTTCACGCATCTGTACTGTAAGATCATTGCTGATCTGCTTCAGGCATTATTCGATCAGTTCTGCCTTCCATTTCGCATGTATTTAAGCAAAACAAAAAAACAAAAAATGTGCTGTTTTTTCATTTGGATGGTATGTTAGTTGACCATAATGAGAATATTATGAGTACTGACACCGGATATATAACACTGGTCCCTGTGTGCTGGCAGGACAGCACAGCCTGGCTAATTTGCATGCATAATTAGCCATGTTATGCAGCTACAATCCAAAACAAGCCTTATAGGAGCCCTTCCCCTCTCAGAGAAAGAAAATAAATGTAATCCTGTGAAATAATAATAGTAACAAAAGATTTATTATTGCTTACAAGAAGTTTCCTTTCATCTTCTTAGAAGAAACAAGTGAAAAGCATCTGCACATTTAGATTGGAAACAAAAGAAATGTTGCAGCTGAGCCTGGAACTGCAACTTCAAACGGTGGAACGAGCGAGTCCTACACTGCCACTTTGTCATTTGTGCCCCAAAATGGAACTCTGTGAGCACAAAGATATGTGCTTTTTGAAGTATTAAGACGCAGTGGTTAGCACTGCTGCCTCACAGCTCAGGTCACATTTTTGACCACAATAAGCAGTCCAGCATAGTTGGCAGATGCTTCCCTAGCCTTCAGGGATACTTAAAAATATATTGTGCCATTATAATCCATTCAAAACTAGTTCAGGTCTTCTATCCACGTTGTCTTCAATGCATTTTGGGGAGTTTGGTGAAGTTTCTGAACATTTCTGTGATTTAACCGAACTGGCATCAAAGCTATCTAAGCAGAGTGCGCTCATCAATGTCCTCCAGAGTACATGGCTCCACCCCCCGCACACTCTCACCCACGTACTTACTCACAGATCAGAATTACTACAGTATGTTACTAATTTCTTCATGATTATGCTTGTGAGTTTCTGCTATTCTTTGTAACCCCCATTTATCTGATGGTAATTTATTTTTGTATATCTTTTTTCCGTACAAAGTCATTGGTTAGGTTCCATAAAGCCAATTTCTCTCAAGAGACAAAAAAGAGTTAATGGCAAAGACCGACATTGAGCTGTCTAGAGAACTCTGGGGTTCATTACACAATCTTATTGGAGTCCTATGAGAAATTAAAATGTTTTTATCATATTCTATAATTATATTTAATAGGCACTATATGTGAAAAATGAATCCTGAAGTCTGTCTTATTGAGCTCAGCAGTAATGCAAAATCATTTGAATGACAATGACTTAAGCAATTTTCCTGATTTTTAACAAAGCTGTTTTTTTAAGCTTAAAAGACTTTTGAGCATCTGGTATTCAGAGTATAACAAAGGTTTTAAAAAATATTGTTAAACAGTCCTAAGACTCTGCATGCTGGGTCACACTGCATAGGTAGTGGAATCACAATAGGCAGAGACCCACCAGTATCTCAGACGCAGAACCACCTATGAGACAGGTCAGGCACCATATGTCAAACTCTGCCATGTACCTTAGTGCTTATACAGTAGCAAATTAATTTATAGACATTTTACTAAAGATTGGTAGGTGGCATAGTGTGAGTGAATTTCCCCTTGGGATTAATAAAGTATCTATCTATCTATCTATCTATCTATCTATCTATCTATCTATCTATCTATCTATCTATCTATCTATCTACAGTGGGTACGGAAAGTATTCAGACCCCCTTCAATCTTTCACTCTTTGTCATATTGCAGCCATTTGCTAAAATCATTTAAATTAATTTTTTTCCTCATTAATGTACACACAGCACCCCATATTGACAGACAAACAAAAAATTTTTGAAATTGTTGCAGATTTATTAAAAAAGAAAAACTGAAATATCACATGGTCCTAAGTATTCAGACCCTTTGCTCAGTATTTAGTAGAAGCACCCTTTTGAGCTAATACAGCCATGAGTCTTCTTGGGAAAGATGCAACAAGTTTTTCACACCTGGATTTGGGGATCCTCTGCCATTCCTCCTTGCAGATCCTCTCCAGTTCTGTCAGGTTGGATGGTAAACGTTGGTGGACAGCCATTTTTAGGTCTCTGCAGAGATGCTCAATTGGGTTTAAGTCAGGGCTGTGCCTGGGCCATTCAAGAACAGTCACAGAGTTGTTGTGAAGCCACTCCTTCGTTATTTTAGCTGTGTGCTTAGGGTCATTGTCTTGTTAGAAGGTAAACCTTCGGCCCAGTCTGAGGTCCTTAGCACACTGGAGAAGGTTTTTGTCCAGGATATCCCTGTACTTGGCCGCATTCATCTTTCCCTCGATTGCAACCAGTCGTCCTTTCCCTGCAGCTGAAAAACACCCCTACAGCATGATGCTGCCACCGACTGTATTGGACAAGTGATGAGCAGTGCCTGGTTGTCTCCACACATACCGCTTAGAATTAAGGCCAAAAAGTTCAATCTTGGTCTCATCAGACCAGAGAGTCCTTCAGGTGTCTTTTAGCAAACTCCATGCGGGCTGTCATGTGTCTTGCACTGAGGACGGCCAGCTCTAGGAAGGGTTCTGGTCGTCCCAAATGTCTTCCATTTAAGGCTTATGGAGGCCACTGTGCTCCTGGGAACCTTAAGTGCAGCAGAAATTTTTTTGTAACCTTGGCCAGATCTGTGCCTTGCCACAATTCTGTCTGTGAGCTCTTCAGGCAGTTCCTTTGACCTCATGATTCTCATTTGCTCTGACATGCATTGTGAGCTGTAAGGTCTTATATAGACAGGTGTGTGGCTTTCCTAATCAAGTCCAATCAGTATAATCAAACACAGCTGGACTCAAATGAAAGTGATCTCAAGGATGATCAGAAGAAATGGAAAGCACCTGAGTTAAATATATGAGTGTCACAGCAAAGGGTCTGAATACTTAGGACCATGTGATATTTCAGTTTTTCTTTTTTAATAAATCTGCAACAATTTCAAAAATTCTTTTTTTTGTCTGTCAATATGGGGTGCTGTGTGTACATTAATGAGGAAAAAAATTAATTTAAATGATTTTAGCAAATGGCTGCAATATAACAAAGAGTGAATAATTGAAGGGGGTCTGAATACTTTCCGTACCCACTGTATCTATCTATCTAGTGGTTAGTGCTGCTTACTTTCTTCTTGGCAGTCTGTAGTTGTTACAATCTGAAATGTGGATTATAATTGGTAGAATTGCTTTGAGCACAGTGAAGATGAGTAAACATTTTCTTAAAGAGGTTAGCCAGGGAATAGTCAATAATCATATAGGGGCTGCTTCACTAAAGGTTGAATAATAGCCTAAACCAAAACAATTACCAGAATTCAAAAGTCAAAAAATAAAAACGATATTCAAAATCCAAAAGAGCATCCTATATAATTTAGTGTTGTTTGCAAGTCTTTTCCAGAAAGATACGTCTTAATTTTTTAATGTTGTTTAATGCAAGTGATCACCTTAATTATATATGATAGCTGCCAAGAAATGGTGGATTCATACAGCATGTACATTGCATGCTTAGCAACCATGCAGCTTTTTATTGATCAGAAACCAAAATGGGGGAGCCCCTGAAAAATAAGCACACACAACCTGGTTAATGCCTGATGGATACTCTCTCTTCAGAGATGTTCCATTTCATCATTTTTGTTTTTTTGGTCACGTTGAGCAAAGTGTAGAGAAGTCTGTTGACACACAATGCGTCTTTGGAACATTGCATGAATTTCTCAAGCACATTTAGCATTAATTTCATTGTAAGCAAGCTGGTGCCACTGCTCATGTCTGACACTGTAATAAGCACCTTGTCAGTGAGGTGCCTAGAGCATTATATACTGTAATATGCATACTGCTCTGTACTGGGTGCTAATTTGAATGGCTGACAGTAAATGGAAAAACAACACTTTTCCATTAGAACTGATGTCTCGGGTGGAATGACCTGCTACTACATGAGCTTCACTTGTGGGTTTTTTGCATGCTCTTTGCGTAAGCAGTTTATTATTTGTATTGCTACTGTTGCATAAATCTCTCCAGTCCTTCTCTCTGAAGGTTTTCATTTTCTAATTAATAGTATTCATTTCAATTGTTTAGTGTTACCACAAGTCTTACATTCACTTCTATATTAGTTAAGCTTGAATACCTTAATGCATAAATTGAAGGCAATTGTCACTTTTTATTTTGGAGGCCAGTGTTTTTTTTTTTTGCAATGGAGGAAAAAAATAAAAATAAATTGAGCTTCTTGTTTCCTGTGAATATGACAGAAATTGTAGCTGACTGGCTAACAATCTGGACTTGTTTGCTCAGTCAGCTGTGCTATAGTAAAATGGATATTTTGAGCCATGCTTACATTTATAGAATTCACAATTTGTTCTATTTGCTATTAATATATGGATTTACAGTTATTTGGTAAATTCTAGGATTCAAGGGTTGTGCAGTGGTTTTTATTCTACTTTTTCCAGAAGCTATGCTTGTTTAAAAGATCGGACTTACATTCTTAGAAATTGTGATCCTTGAATAGCACGTTATGGGTCTTTACTGGGTTGTGTGGTTCCTTGAAGAGCCTTGCTTGACAAAGCACCATTTAATTTTGGGAAGGATTCTTTGCATATGAAGTTGGTTATTTGTGCTTTGAAAAACTTTCTAATATGTAGAAAAACAATGAAATCTTTAATGTATGGTAGGCTGCAGGACACCAGCAGATTATGATAATCTGGATTTAGCCTAAATTACTAGACCTATGCAACAGGAGTCTTTTAAAATCATGACCCATTAGTATTTCATAGTCCTGTTACCATCTATGCATTGTTATGTATTGTAATGGAGCCTGTTTTGGATCTAAATAAATAAAGACTCTTTCTGGAACCTTCATGTGGATGGGTCTTTTGGGAACCAAAAATGGTTCCCTTATGCATTGCTCTGAAGAACCGCTCTGGCACCTTAATTTTTAAGAGTGTACAAGGACCTGATTAAAATAATACATAAGTAACAGGCCAAAAAATCCAAGAAAAGGTATATGCTCCCAGCTTCTGGATTTGACAATAGTGAGCTGCTGATGTGGATTTACCTTTTAATGTTAATTACGGATAAGGTAGAGGTAATAAGAAAAGGAGATCTTATCTAGCACCAGCATATTTGAGAAGCCCATGTGTTTATTTAAATACTCAGAACTGGGTGTGTTTATTTGGCCTGCTAGCAAACACCTGTTTTAAACCAAAATATCTTTATTTTTTCTGCATTAGACTGGAGCCCATTTCAGGGGTAGTTCCTGCATGTTGACTGATAATGCATGGCAGTCAAAAACACATGAACTTGTAGTAAAATAAGTTGAGTCCTAGAAAATTGAATGAAGGTGTGAAATCGTTTTTTAAATAGAAAAGTTTAGAAGAAAACTTCGGTCATGGCAGTAACATTCTCAGTGAGATATTATGCAGGCTGTTGGTATAAAAGAGCCCCAGTCGTGCTTCTTGACACTTCTGCTGAATAATTTGTTGGCTGAAAGTCCTCAGTGTTAGTATGTCAGAGAGAGGATGTACAGCATTGTTCATAATGGCACTCAGTTTTGCTTTCATTCTCTCCTTTGTTACGACCTCTAGGGAGTTCAGAGTATGTCCCATAACTGAGCCTGCACTTTTAATCATTTTTTTTTTATTCAGTGGGCCTCTGTTGAAGTGCTGTTACCATCCCAGCACACCACAGTAGAAAAAAATCACAGTGGCCATGACAGTTATAGGATGTGTGAAAAATGTCATCACACACATTACAGAAACACAGTCTGCTAGTCAGCACAGTCTTATGTAGTTGCTCTTTGTTACTTGACCAGTTGTCCAGCCTGTCTCAGATGTGGACTCACAAGTTCTTATAGTAGTGCACCAGCTGAATAGTAACTGGGCGCAGAGGCTCTTTGGTACAATGAAAGTCAGTAACTAGTTCCTTGAATTTGCTGATGTTAAGTTGCTGACCATTCTCTTTACAGCAATAAACAAAGTTCTCCACATGATTCCTATACATGTAAAGGATGTCACTACCTATATTAAACGAGTACAGTCTCCTGTAGAAAAAAGAGTCTGCTCTGCCTTTTCTTATATACAGTAGTTCCAGTAGTTGTGTTACGAGACCAGTCCAGCCTGTCATTGATGTTAACTCCCAAATACTTGTAGCAGTGCACCACCTCCAAATTCCCTCCCTAAATAGTGATTGGACATAAGAGGCCCTTTGGTGTGGCAAAAGTCAATAATCAATTCCTTAGTTTTGCTGATGTTAAGTTGCAGACAATTTTCTTCTGCCTCCCCCCCAAAAACCACCACCACAACAACCCCCCACCCCACGACATCACCGTTAATACAACCAATAAGTGCAGAATCATCTGGGAATTTGTTAGAGTGACATGACCTGGTGTTATATTTGTACAAGGTGAACAGCAGGGGAGACAGGACCGTCCTTTGTTTTGCTTCTGTGTTGCTCATATCCACATTATCCAGGACACTAGGCTCATCCACCAGGGATGGTTGGATGGTATTGAAGGCACTAGAGTAATCAAAAAAGAACTAATCTTCACAGTGCTTCCAGCTTTGTCCAAATGGGAATAAGGCTTGTAGTACAGATAGATACTTGAATCTTCCATTCCAGTATTTGTCAAATAGCCAAACTGCAGTGGGTCCAACTGGTATTTCACAAGATAACTCATATAGTCTAAGACCAACCTCTCGAAGGTCTATGTAATCTGGAACATAAGGGCCACTGGTTTGTAGTCAATAGGTAAAGAGGTGCCTACCGTATTTGGAACTGGAACAATTTAAGGTGTTTACCACATCAGTAGAACTTTATGGAGCCTTAGTGATACACTGAACTGCTTGCAGAGAACACCACAAAGTTGGTCTGCCCGGGCCTTAAGAACTTGAGGTCTGCCTCCATCTAGATCCATGGCTTTTCCTGGCTGTAGCCTCCACAGTTGTCTTCTCACTTGGCCAGCAATTATGGACAGTCCGTACTAATCACAAGAGGGTGGATTCATCGCTATCCATACTAGCTGAAGTGATCATAGCAAAGAGTCTGATTGCTTGTGTCAATGTGATATTTCTCTTTTTTATTTTTAATAAATGTGCAAAATCTGTTAAGTCCTGTTTTTCCTTTGTCATTCTGGGGTATTGAATGTTTCTTGATGTGGGGAAAAAATTAATTTTAATGATTTTAGCCCAAGGGTGCAAATTAGTAAATTATGAAAAAAGTTAAGGGGTCTGAATTCTTTCTGAATACAGTGTATGTGTTGTAACAGATTTAGGGTCCCCATGACCCCTTGAACCCTCAGACCACACGTTAGACACCAGGTAAAAGTCCAAATATTATATTTATTAGGACAAAACGTGCACAAAGCACCCTCTTCTCCACAATCTTCAAATAAACACAATAAACAATAAATCAATAAATCAATAATCCTCCTCACTCCTAGACGCGTTGCCACCCTTCCACCCAGCTCAGCTCGATGTCTGGGATTTCCCATAGTCCTTTTATAGTCCTTGACCTGGAAGTGTTTCGCCCTCTCTGTCCACGTGACTAGGAACACTTCCAGGTCATATAAAAACTCCAGTTCTTCACCCCGGAAGCACGTCGTTCCTTCCAGTCATGTGTTCGTGATGCACTTCCGGGTTATAAGACATATAGCACTCTGTGAGCCTCCCTCCAGCGGCTCCTAGTGGTCCCCATGGTATCCAGCAAGGCTGTTTATAAAAACTACAATGTCCATATGGCCCTGCTGGAATTTGGGGCACTTCCATGTTGTTGGGAGAGCTCCATCTAGCGGCTTGGAGGTGTGGACCGGAATATTTGGCCGGCCATCCCTCACAGTGTATATACAGTATACACATACATTAAAAAATGAATTCAGGTTGTCAATGATGTTTCAAATTCTCACATGAAGGGGCATGCCATTGACGAAGGGCAAGCTGAGCAACAGGGAAATGTTCCTACGCCAACTGAACAAGTGGGCTCATGACTTACTATATTGAACAGTGACTGGCTCAGTCTCTTAGTCTTGCTTCCCTTCCTTACAAGGGTTAACTTGAACTTGCCATTGATCTAAATGTTCAGGACAAACAAGATACATTTTTGGTGCTGCATACAAGTTTGGAGGCGGTTCCTTGTGGAAATGGAAGACCTCTGTCTTGGAAGGTTCAACTTTATTTGCCAAATGCAGCTTAAGCAACTATCACTCATATTTCAGTAATGTTGTAATCATTACTTAACATAACTTGTAAGCTCAGGTATACTAAGTGTTTGAGTCCATCTGCTATCACATTTCTCTGTGGTAAGCACATAAGTACAGTATGTCTACTATACAGTAGATGTCGTAACTGCCTGAGGAAGAAGGCAGTTTAACTCAATGTGTGTACACATTTGCTCTTCTAAACCTCTCGGCCTGTTGAAGTTTTTCAAACATCAACACATGATATCTAACAGATGTGAATCCAGTTGTACTGATGTTGTAACAAATTCTACTCACGGTTCACACATGTGTAAAGCTGATTTAAGCAGCATTTGTTGTGACTTGGATTAAAGGTAACAGTGAGCTACGAATAATGAAAGGTGTTTTTCTACATAATTCAGGATGTATATGCTTAAAAAATAATTGCATTTCAGTTGTAAATGAAAACATGCTTAATGTTTCGCCTCACAGGTCTCCATTTGTTCCTCACAGGTTTTCTCCAGGGTGTCGTGTTTCCTCCCACATCCCAAATACATTGAGGTTAGTTTATTGGCCAATATAAATTGTCCTGTGTGGATGTGTGCATTAATGTACCTTGTGATGAACTGTTGTGTTTTTGTATCCCGTTGTTTTCGACTTCCCCGTCCACACCATCTAGACTTTTTACTTACCTTGTGGCTGCTGTTGCTGTTGTGGAGTAAGTGGGACCACAACATGGATAAATAGATGGGCAAATAAAAATATGACATACAGTTAGTTAGTGCATTGTGCTCTGTGGATTAAGTGACAATCTGTTTTTTTTCCTCTCATTACTTCCTGATGATATCATGACATAAGACACTCATTTCAAAGAAATAGCATTTTCACATGAGCGCTTGCACTGATAGCTGCCCTTTAGGAGACATTGTCCTAGGCAGTATTCACAATGCCATTTGCTATTTGTAGGCAACCCAATCTTCATTTAACCACAAAATGAGAACACAAAATGGGACGACCAAAACAATTACTACAAGTAGTCTCCTACTATAACTTGTATAAAGGGAAAATGGTATAATCTTGTTTAATTTTACAGTAGTGTAGTGGCTCACAATGGGAGTTCCAGACGCCCATCACTACAATATATTCTTTAATTTAGTCCACTTTTGCAGATTTCAGGAAAAAAAATCCAATTTTTCTGAAATCTAATAGTTAAGTGGAATCTTTTGCCTCAACAAAGAATACAGAATTGTAACTTACAAATAAATCAGTATCACAAAGGTTAATAGCCAATAGCTCACCTCAGTCATGACTTTATGATCCAGAATTTGAAGCTTCTTCACAGACACTGAAGAGTTGAGAAATGTATTCTGCTGTGTCTCATTTCCAATAAATAGTTACTTGACATTGCTCTTTGGTGCTAATTGTTTCAATCACTTCTTCCTATAAGGCATCTCACCACATGGATTTTCATTTTTTTGTTATTTTTACAAACCAAAGTACTGTAAGCATAATCTGTTTTTACAGAATGGTTTTCCCCTTGCACCAGGTTATGGTTGTTTTTAACATAACACATATAATGTGTTCTCCACACATAAAACACGTTTATTTGTTTCTCACTGATCATTTTAAGAGACTTTTCAGGCATAAAAGGTTCATCCATTGTTACCACAGTGTTGCTGTTGCTCAGGCCTTGTTAAAGTAGTACTCCACCCAAACATGATGTTTGGTTTATGTTACTTACCTCATGCAGTTTTTAGTGATATCTGATGAATTTTTAAATCATATATTTTCATGAAGAATGGAATGAACAATGTTTATGATAAAATGAGAAGCCTATGGTGACCCCCTCTGAGAAACAGCAAACAATATCAGAAATGTCCATAAAACAATGTCATGCTATTCATGTTGCATGATCCACATGTCAATTCATCCAGTCGTATGCTGACAACATGCAAAACGATGGGTTTTGTGCTGAAATATTTATAAATAAATAACTGGAAAGCAAAAGTAGACCATGAACAGGAAGCCCTTTCACATTGAATTGCTCTTTTGAATTGAAGACAGGACTCAACCAGTGAGTGAAGGGGAGAGGTGGGTCTTCAATTCAAGAAGGCAACCCTGCGAGTAACATGAGATATCTTTGCAGATGTTTTTGACAGTGTTAGCTATTGTCCAGTGTTGACCACCATTGGGTCCCATTCTGTCAGAAACTTTGTCATATCCGTTCCCCATGGAAAAATAAGATTACAAATTTTTCTCAGCCATTACTAAAACCTAAATAGGGTAAGTAACATATAAAAAAATATTTTTGGGTGGAATATTCCTTTAAGAAGAGCACCATTGCTCTTTGCTGCTTAAATCACCGCCTTGTGTGTGCTGTCTTCATGAGGTGTTGGATTGGTTTAGAAATTTCAAACTCACCTCTTTATCATTTATACTTCACGCTCAGAACACACACGCATTATGGCTGCCACGCGTTCCCAGGGTTCATTTGACGCATCCTCTGAACAGGTCCTCAGAAATTAACGTGATGCGTGCGCAAGTTGCAGTACCAGCAAAAAGTCGGGGGGCGCAGTGTGATACAAGTTGGAATGTGACGTCAGTGTCTCTATTTACTATCTACATGTGACAGAACGTCACTATTCGGATCCTACGGGATCGATGTGCGCGCTTCAATGTTTGATGAATGGTTTGATGTGGTGAAGCAAAATGCCGACATACAAATGCGTTCGTGGTGATGTTATATTCAGGCGTCACATATTCCCGATCGTAATGACACAATACTTTTTTAAAGTCTCACATACCATCTTTTATGCTGTCTTTTTTTTCTGGGGCTTCCTCCTAACCTGACAGCAGCAGCAAACAGCAATAGATTGTCACACAGAACACATTAAATGTATGATATTCTAACTCTCTGCACATTTGGAATCCTTAGATTTACATGATGAAATGCATTAAAGTATGTATGTTATATTTTACAGATAAATCGTTAATTTCATTTAAATAATGAGCACTGCTGTCTTGCAGGGAGTCACGTCGCTGGTGTTCCCTGCCTGGAGTTCTCATGTTTTCCTGGTGAGCTTCCACAGTGTTCTCCGGTTTCCTTCCTAAGATATGCAGATTTGGTGACACTAAAATGATGCTACTGTATGTGTGTGCTTGTGTTCACCTTACGATGAGCTGATGCCTAGTCCAGGGATTGTTTCTGCCTCGTGCCCATGCTAGCTGGAATGGGCTCATCCCTGGATTGATGGATTTAATCATTAAACATCCTTTAAAGAGATATTGCGGTAAGGTGTCCTCGGAATTTAATGGATGTTCCAGGCAATTCACAACACAGCAAAGCTGAACCTGTTCTCACCGTGATGATATCTCGCACTGCCACCTGGTGGATTCTTCCAGATTTACGTAAAGTACGCGCGCAAGTATGAACAGTAAAACGCTTGCATAGCAGGAGCATCCGCTGGAGCATGCGTTGTGTCACGTGAAGTATAAACCTGGCCTAACTGTTCCTTCCCACTTTTAAGCTGAAATCCCTCATCCATCCATCCATCCATTTTCCAACCCGCTGAATCCGAACACAGGGTCGCGGGGGTCTGCTGGAGCCAATCCCAGCCAACACAGGGCACAAGGCAGGAAACAATCCTGGGCAGGGTGCCAACCCACCGCAGGACACACACAAACACACCCACACACCAAGCACACACTAGGGCCAATTTAGAATCGCCAATCCACCTAACCTGCATGTCTTTGGACTGTGGGAGGAAACCGGAGCACCCGGAGGAAACCCACGCAGACACGGGGAGAACATGCAAACTCCACGCAGGGAGGACCCGGGAATCGAACCCGGGTCCCCAGATCTCCCAACTGCGAGGCAGCAGCGCTACCCACTGCGCCACCGTGCCGCCCAAAATCCCTCATGCTAATAAAAAAAAATATATACCAATAGTATTGACAAAGCCTGGTGTGTATGAATGAGAGCACTGAGAAGACACAGAATTAAATAACGGTTTTGATTAATCACAAGAGTCTTGATTAATTGCAAGAATTGGCAACTTAGAGACTTCTAAGTAAGCTGGACATCTGCTAGCTCAGTTTGTGTCTATTATGTGACTGCTGGTTATGGAAAAAAAAAGAACAATTGAGGGTTGTGAATCTGAGAAGGCAAGTTAATAAAATAAAGGCAAAAGACATATTCCATTAGCAGTAGCAATTTTCTTATAATTAAGGAAGTGGCTGTGGAAAGCGGAGCCCTTTAGGATCTAACTTAAACAGAAAAATATTTAGTATGCATGTTTCACAACCTGTTGCTCTGGAACTCAGTCAGTTAAGTTGCATATTGATAAGCACAGGCAAATAAGAGTTTCACTGCATTCTGTACATGAGACAGTAATGACCCTATGAAATATTATCTGGGATTTTCATTTATTTTTATCTTCTAAAATAATGAAACCACTACCCATAAATGCCAGAAGAGGCTCTCCTCCGTTGGGCTCCTGAGCAAGGCCTTTAACCTGCAATTGCTCCATCCTGGGCATGACGTTAATCTGCATCCAGCCCAGCGAGCAGGTCCTCCAACTTCCAGGGAAAACTTGGGGGTTGGTGGAAGGATTGGCTCTCCAGCCACCGGACAAAAACCTCACACTGTTCATTGTGATGCTGAGGTGTCACCCGCTGCACGGCTGTACTCATCCGGGTGGTTTGCCGTGTGGTGGGTGCGGCAACGTGCTGTAATCAGTGAATACTCCCAACCTCTCCTCTCCTATACATACAAAACCACTTTTATTGACTTTCTATAGAGCCTTTCAAGGGCTTCCACTTGTCATCATTCTACTTTCTACTTTTGATTCTCTAAGCTGAGTCAGCAAGAAGACTTCCCTTTAGCTTGAGGCCACATTTAGCCTGTTCTTTTACTTGACATGGAATCACACAGACTTTTAGTGTTAAACTGCATACAAGACAGTATTTTGTCAAGGAATTAAACAAGACAGCTCCTATCCTCAGACGTTGCCATATGACCATAACATTTTAGTGAAACAAAAAGAGAAAATGCAGATCACACCAGGCACTTAACAGTTAAGCCCTTGAGATTAAAGCATGAAGTTCATCCAAAGCTAATAAAACTTGTGCTGTCAGATGATTTGTTAGCAGTGTTTGTACAGCCACCCGATGCAGTGTTGCAGTCGAGTGATTCTGGAATTTTCATATTTGCTGGCTACATAAATTTGTGATAGATGAAGATATCAATGTGTTAGACAGCAAAACTGTCAGCTACTGGTTTTTTTTTAGGCTATGAAGTGTTTTTCAGGTTAAAGTGAGTGTGTTTTCCTCTATACATTTAGTCAAGTCAGTTTTATTTATAGAGTATGTTTAAAACAACAGAAGTTGCCCAGTGTGCTACAGTTTCTATAAATACACCAATAAATACACTAACTGGCCACCTTATTTTATGTACACCTTGCTGGTACCAGATTGGACCCCCTTTTGCCTACAGAACTGCCGTACTTCTTTGTGGCATAGATTAAACAAGGTCCTAGAAACATTCCTCAGAGATTTTGGTCCATATTGACATGATGGTATCAAGTAGTTGCTGTAGATTTGTTGGCGGCACATCTATGATGCCAATCTCCCGTTCCACCACATCCCAACGGTGCTCCATTGGATCAAGATCTGGTGACTGCGGAGCTCATTTGAGTCCAGTGAACTCATTATCACGTTCAAGAAACCAGTTGGAGATGATTTCAGCTTTGTGACATGTTGCGCTATTCTGCTTGAAGTAGCCATCAGAAGATGGGTACACTGCAGTTATAAAGGGATGGACATGGTCAGCAACAATACTCAGGTAGGCTGTGGCATTTAAACAATGCTCAGTTGATACTAAAGGGCCCAAAGTGTACCAAGAAAATATCCCCCATACCATTACACCACCACCGCCAGCCTAAACTATTGATACAAGGCAGGATGGATCCATGCTTTCATGTTGTTGACACCATATTCTGACCCTACCATCCAAATGTCACAGCAGAAATTGAGACTCATCAGACCAGGCAACATTTTTCCAGTCTTCTGTTGTCCAGTTTAGGTGAGTTTCTGTGAATTGTAGCCTCAGTTACCTGTTCCTAGCCGACAAGAATGGCACCCAGTGTGGTCTCCTGTTGCTGTAGCCCATCTGTTTCAAGGTTGAACAACTGCAGCTCACTGGATATTTTCCCATTTTCTGACCAGTCTCTCTAAACCCTAGAGATGGTTGTGTGTGAAAATCCCAGGAGAATAGCTGTTTCTAAAATACTCAGACCAGCCCATCTGGCACCAACAACCATGCCATGTTCAAAGTTACTTAAATCACCTTTCTTTACCATTCTGATGCTCAGTTTGAACTTCAGCAGGTTGTCTTGACAATGTCTGCATGCCTAAATATATCGAGTTGCGGCCATATGATTGGCCGATTAGATATTTGTGTTAACAGGTAACTGTGCCTAATAATGTGGCTGGTGAGAGTATATAGATATAGTAAATAAAAACACTAAAATATAAATAAATAAATACATACATACATACTGTGACAGATAGGGGGCGCTGATGGCCCCTGAACCCTCAAACAACACGTTCTGACACCAGGTAAAAGTCCAATAATTAAATTTATTATAATAATAGTGTGCGCCAAGCACCTCCACCTCCACTATACACAATAAATCAATAATAATTCACAATAATCAATATTCAATCCTCCACTCTACCCAGCAGCTCTGTCGCACTTCCTCCTAACTCCGGCTCAGGCTACTTTGTTTCCCACAGTCCTTTTTATAGTCCTTTACCCGGAAGTGCTTCTGTCCTTCACTTCCGGGTCAGATGAATTCTTCTTTTTCTTCAGCCCGGAAGTACTTCATTTCTTCCGTCCTCGTGACGAGGTAGTACTTCCGGGCTATATGGAAAATACAAATCCCTGTGCCTCCCTGCAGCGTCCCCTGGCGGCCCCCACGGTATCCAGCAGGGCTGTGAAGAAAAACTCCAATGTCCATGATGCCCTGTAGGAATTCGGGGCCCCTCCACGATGCAGGGAGGACTCCATCTAGCGGTGTGGGGGTATTGGCCGGGATAAGGTGCCGGCCACATATCACAATACATACATACATACATACATAAAATATTAAAAATGCCTAAAAATCCAATAAAAGGGTGGACTATTCCAAAGCTTAGGGCCAGCTATTGCAAAAGCACAGTTCCCTCTGAGCTTAAAGTTCAGACCTCAGCATGATCAGTAACTTCTGGCCAGAGGACCTAAGTGATGGGGAGGGAGAGTAAGGGTGTATGAGGTCACTAAGATAAGAGGGGGCTAAACCATTCAGACACTTAAAAACAAACAATACAATTTTAAACTCAGTCCTGTAGTGAAACAGGAAGCCCATGAAGAGAAGCTAAGATTGGTGTGACATGATTGCTTTTGTGCGCCTGTGAAGGAGCCTGGTTGCAACATTCTGAACTAGATGAAGATAAGAAAGGTATGACTGATTAACTCCAGTGTATAGTGAGTTGCAATAGACAAGCCAAGAAGAGACAAAGGCATGAATTTGTTTTTGAAAATCATGTGCAGAAAGGAAAGGTTTGAGCTAATACCCTGAGCTAACAGAAACAGGCATTTACAATGGAGTTGATCTGTTTTTCAAATTTGAGGACATTAATCAAAAACCACACCAAGATTTTTTGTGAAGGGTTTACAGCAGGTTGTTAAAGGGCCACTATTACTTGCAAGAGCACAAGAAAGATCAGAAGGTTCAAAACACACAATCTCTGTTTTTTGACATTTAAAGTAAGAAACTTTTGTGACATTCATCTGTTAATGTCCTTCTTAAAACATAATTTATAATATTCTTTTCTTTATCAATATAAATATTAATAATAATAATTCATTACATTTATATAGCTCTTTTCTCAGTACTCAAAGCACTCTCCACATAGGGAGGAACCGGGAAGCGAACCCACAATCTTTTATTTACAAGGTGGTAAAATGTATGCTGCTTACAGAACTGACCAGTTTTACCAATTTAAGGAGAAGGAAGATATTTAAGATTGTGGAAACCATACTGTGTTTCCCCAAAAATAAGACCTACTCTAAAAATAAGCTGAAGCATGATTTTCAGGCTGCTCTGTAATATAAGCCCTAGTCAAGAAAAGTAAGGCGCCTAAGGCCAGGTTTATACTTCACGCGATACGACATGTGTGCCCGAAACATCCATTAAATTCTGAGGACACCTTGCCACAATATCTCTGAAAAGGATGTTTAATGATTATATCCATCAATTCGAGGATGCACCCATTCCAGCAGCATCGGCGCAAGACCGTAACAAAATCTCTGGACGGGGCATCAACTCATCACAAGGTGAACACAAGCACACACATACACTGGCTTCATTGTACGTAGCTTCACCAAATCCCCAAACCTTCATGTCTTTGGATGGAAAACTGAGCACACTGTGGAAACCCACCAGGAAAACATGCAAACTCCAGATAGGGATCACAAGAGACGTGACTCCCTGCAAGACAGCAGTGCTACCGATCTGCCACCGTGCCACCCCATATGTGTAACCACAGTATTAGCAGTATTCATTATTTAAACAAAGTTAAAACGATTTATCTATAAAATGTAAAATGTAATATACATATTTTTAATGCATTTCATCATGAAAGTGATATCAAGTATAAATCTAAGAATTCTAAATGTGTAGAGAGCTGGAATATTATAAATTTAATGTGTTCTGTGTGGCGATGCTGCTTGCCGCTGCTGTCAGGTCAGGAGGAAGCCCCAGAAGCGTGTAGCGATTTAACAACTGGATCGGTTTTAAGATGATGTGTATGATGGTCTACTTTAATGACAAAGAAAATTACAGGATTAAAGAGGACATTTCAAGTTTAAAGCTGAAATTTCCACTTTAATCACAAAATAGACATTTTCATTATGTCCTTATTTTTTTTTCTCTGTGGTTCAAATATGCCGCTGGACATTTTGATGCTGTTGTAAAGGTGCAAAAAAAAAACAAAAAAAAGACGGCACAGAAGATGGTATGTGAGACTTTTAAAATGTATCGTGTCATTACTTTGGGGAATATCTGATGCTTGAATATCAAAGCACCACGAATGCATCTGTATGTCGACATTTTGCTTTACCACATCGAACCATTCATCAAACATCGAAGCACTGGAGGATCCTAAAAGCGGCTGGAGTAGCAAGAAATTCAGGCTGAAATTCAGGGTTTGAATGTGGAGAGTTATAACGATATTCCCAGAAGAAGATGACATGACTGTATTTGGATAAATGTATATTGTTGTACATGAATAAATATAAGATATCCCCTGAAAATAAGCCCTCATGCATCTTTTGGAACAAAAATTTATATAAGACCCTGTCTTATTTTCGGGGAAACACGGTAGATGGATAAAGCCAATGAAAATGTAGGAAAGGGTTATAGAGACAAAGCTTGGGGAAGAGACCACCATAAGGGAGGAGGAGCAGTTTGGATTTATGCCAGGAAGAGGAACAAATAAGACAGTCTTTGCAATGAGATAACTTACAATGAAACAGCAAGAAAAACAAAGGTTTGCCCATGGTGTTTATTGATTTAGAGAAGGCTTATGGTATGTCACGTCAAGATGTCTGGAGGTGCATGATGGTGAAAGGAGTAAAAGAGAAGTATTGGAGAATTGTGCAGGATATGTATGAGGTAGTGAGGACTTGGGTTAAAAGCAGTGTTGGGGTAACAGCCAAGATCCCAGTTAGAGTAGGTCTGCACCAGGGATCTTCTTTAAGTCCATAACTCTTAAATCCTGTTATAGATGTGTTGACTCATGGGAGAAAAGACCAGTGTCCCTGGTTCATGCTTTTTTGGTGACAATGAGGCAGTGATCCTAAGCACAATGCAAAGACAAAAGAGGAGAGGCTTAGAGTCAACTCTGTGAATGTCCTTGAGTGGCCAAAGCCCAGACTTGAACCCAGTCAAGGTGTGGGAAACTTGTCACATTATACCAAAGAAGATTTCAAGCTGTAAAATGCTGCCAAAGGTGCTTTAACAAAATGCTGAGTAAAGGGTCTGAATACTTGTATTGAAGTGATATTGCAGCTTTTTACTTTTAATAAATTTGTAAAAAAAACATTTAAAATCCTGCTTTCACTTTATCAAACTCAAATACTGAATTTTGCTTGATGTGGGAGAAAAGTGAATTTAAGTGGTTTGGTACAAGTCTGCAACATAACAAAATGTTAAAAAGGTCTGAATACATTCTGAATCCACTGTACATACACACAGTGTACAGAAGCAATCAAGAATGCTAATAGGATGTAAGGTTATATAATACGATGTATAGAGTAAAAGTCAAAGTGTTATATTAGCTATATAGTGTAGTAGTGAGGCCTCATCTTGACTACTGTGTGTAGTTTTATTTCCATATTGCAAAAAGACATAGCAGCACTAAAGGATGTC
The DNA here is from genome assembly GCF_900747795.2 of Erpetoichthys calabaricus. Lineage (NCBI taxonomy): Eukaryota > Metazoa > Chordata > Cladistia > Polypteriformes > Polypteridae > Erpetoichthys > Erpetoichthys calabaricus. The sequence continues at coordinate 222,531,583 of NC_041398.2, read as the reverse complement.
CAGGGAAGAGCAACTAGGCAGGCAGCATAGTGTAATGGTTAACACTTTGGTCACTCAGATCCTACTACTGACACTGTGTGGCCATTGGCAGGTTACATCATCTGCCTGTGCTCCATCTATCCATCCATTTTCCAACCCGCTGAATCCGAACACAGGGTCACGGGGGTCTGCTGGAGCCAATCCCAGCCAAAACGGGGCACAAGGCAGGAACCAATCCCGGGCAGGGTGCCAACCCACCGCAGGACACACACAAACACACCCACACACACACCAAGCACACACTAGGGCCAATTTAGAATCGCCAATGCACCTAACCTGCATGTCTTTGGACTGTGGGAGGAAACCGGAGCGCCCGGAGGAAACCCACGCAGACACGGGGAGAACATGCAAACTCCACGCAGGGAGGACCCGGGAAGCAAACCCGGGTCTCCTAACTGCGAGGCAGCAGCGCTACCCACTGCGCCACCGTGCCGCCTGCCTGTGCTTCAGTTGGAAAAAATAAAAGAAATGTGACCAATTGTCTTTCAAATGTAAGTCATTTAGAAAATGACGTCAGCCAAGATGGTAAAATTCTAGGACTATGATTTATGTGGAAAGATTAAAGAAGTTGGGCCTTCAGTTTAAGTTAATGGACATTAAGAGATGTCACGATTGAAGTGTTTGAAATTTTGAAATTAACTAGTATGGTGGATCTCAAATATTACTTGAAATTAAGTTCTTCAACAAGAACAATGGAAATAAATGGAAACTTGGTAAGGGTACATTTCACAGAATTTTTAGAAAGTTTTTTCTTCACACAGAGAACCAGTGGCACATTGAATAAATTACCAAGTAGTGTGGTAGAGTGGTAGTTTTAAACTCGACTCAATGTTATTTTGGAAAAAATTAGGGCAATAGGTGTGGTGAACTTTTTTGAGCCAAATGGCATGTTGGCATCAAAATTGTTCCAATGTCATTTTCTTTTTCTAATACCTTGATACCTTGTTCTTGATATATATATTTTTTTGTCCTTACAGGTTTCAGACAAGCCTATCATCTGATCTAGAGTGGCAGCAACGCGATCGATGCATTGAGACGACAATAGTAACTGAGGTGCAACGTGATCCTCGAGCTGGCTCGATGCCTATCCTAGAAGAAGCACAGGTGGATCCACGCAAGTACTCCCACAGCAGTTCAGAGCGTTTTCTAGAACATTCGCATTCTTCATTGGAACGAGCAGGAACAGGAGACTCTGACTATGGGAGATCGTGTGACTACAAAGTGGGTTCACCTTCCTACCTGGACAAGCTGCTATGGCGAGATGGAAAACTCCATCACTACTCTGAACCGAAGCTTATTCTGGACCTCTCACACTGGAAGCGCAATAATTTTCCAGAGTCGGGTGGCGGAAGTGACAGGAGTGGAAGGAGACAAGGTGGAGGGATGGTTGATCAAGGTGATCACACTTCTGACCTCTTTTCAGAAATATCTCGTTGGGTGGAAAGTACCCAGGATAGATTTGAAATCTCTAGTCCTCCACCACTTATGCCTGCCCCAGAGATCCAACATGAAACAGTCCAGGCTTCCTCGGACTCTCCCTTCTTGACTTCATCTGCGCCAACTTCAAAACTTGCTAATGGGAAAGAGGCCGAATTTGACTTGGATGTATTCATTTCCCGGGCTCTGAAGCTCTGCAGCAATCCTGAGGAACATACTGATAACCGCTTGACAGATATAAATGGCTCTTGCATCCAAGAACACCCACCAGAACTGGTACCAACTGATGTCTTCCAGAGAGAGCGATGGTAGAATTGTTTTGGGGTGTGTTAGATTCTTTTGCGAGTGTGTTTTAAAAGAGCCTTTCAAGTCTTGGCTGGTGTCAGTGTGTGTTGAGACAAAGTGTGGCCAAGACAGATTCAGATTTAGAAGCAGTACAAGCAAGGCACATTCTGAAAGTGAATTAAAAAGTGCAAGCGCAAGAATTGTAATGATAGCAAAAATAATATCCATTTGTGGAAAATGACTTAAAAGGTAATCATCATGATGCTTCAAAATTCAGGCTGGCCTGTAAATAGAGCCACTCGGCAAGATTTAGAAATTTGCAAGACTATTCTGAAGTTTAGGAAATAAACTGTTTATGAAATGCTTGCTAGCTCTGATATACCCAGTTCTATTTTCGGGAATATTTTACATTTGTAACAATAATTTTATAAATTATGTAAGTGGTTAAAAAAGGATTTGAGGGCCTCTTACTATGTGTGTAGTTGAGGATCACATGAAGACAGGGCCCCACTATACTCTACATGTACTGATGCTTGACATACTGTGAAGGAAGACAAATACACTCAGTATGGTAAACTTGAAAGTAGCTGAATAAAATGAAAACGCTACCTCCTTTACGATGCAACTTAAAAAAATAGATCTGCAGATACTTTGAGCCAGGGCCGTAGATGTCCTTTAACTATCATGCAGAACAGAATTGCTTCTGAGCTTTCCTAAGCAGCTTCATTGTGAAGCTTTTGATCTTCTTTCATCAGTTCAGGTACAGTAAATGAGCTTTTTATAACCTTTCTGAGCATGGCTGGTTGAGAAGGTCATTCCAAATTTTTTTAGACCTCCTTCAGATGCTGGTTTCAGGAGTGCCAAAGCATGTACTAAATGCACCTGCACCAGTAGGCCACACTACATTTGCTGTCTTTCTCGATTGATGTATTTATTTAGTTCATTGGAGGAATTATATGCTTATTTATTGGAAGTTCTTCTTTCCAACACCTGTGGACTTAGCATGTTGAGACAGAAATTAAGTTGCAGTAGTTGATACCACAGAAGAATGAATTACTGGGGAGGTATAGAAAAGACAAGACAAATTAAGATTTTTCTGGTTAAACTGTGACAGTAAATATGAGTACATAGCTTGATTCTACAGAAATGCCTTCTTCCACTAGATGATCGCAAAATGATTGTATACAAGAACAACTTAGCCACCCTGAGGAAGATACACTTCCAAGATGGTCTAAGCTTTCCTATGTGTTTTTATATATTCTTCAAATTTCTCACAAATTATTATGTATGCCTAACTCCTGAAGTGGCATTGTTGGAAGAATCTCTGACATTGTATTCAGAAGTCAGTGCAAATTATAACCAGTATCCATTTTAGTAGACAACATGTGTTAAAGAGCCTTAATACAGAAGCTTATTTCCACCACTCAAAGAATTTTTTTATTGCCTTATCCACCACCACCCCCCATTCTATAGAAGTATTGTGTTACTTTGCTAACATATTACATTATTTAGCAAAAGAATTTTCCTTATTTTGCAATAAATATTGAATCATTTCACAAAGATATTTCCTGCTGTAGTCAGTAACATCTTGCAAACAAGAAATGAACAAATATTATAGGTATACATTTCATTCTTCATATGCTGAGGGATAAATTTAATCCACCCAGTGTAGGGTCACAGGGAGCCAGTAGTCATCACAGCATCACTGGGTGTAAGGCAAGAAGCAAATGTGGTGGATGGTTCACCTGTCCATTTGCAGGGCACATCCTTACAGCCAATCAGAAAAGAGTGTGCTGTGTGCAATCCAATAGCAGAAACCTATTAATAAAGTGTCAGTTTAGTCCTAATCCAGCTATTTAATAATAATAATTCTTTACATTTATATAGCGCTTTTCTCACTATTCAAAGTACTTTACATAGCGAGTGGAGAGCCATTTCAACCATCACTAATGTGTAGTATTAGTGGACGGCAGCCATTTAGCGCCAATACTCTCGCTACAGATTAGCTGTTAGGTGGTCAAGGGGTGAGAGATTGTTAGCCATTTAGAGACCAGGGGATACGTGGCCAAACTGCCTATTACCAGTATGACAAACTGCCTATGTTAAAATGTGTAGTAAACTTACTAAACTGAAACTTGATTAAAACTAAAACCCATGTGCTTAACCTCTCCCTCAGCAAATGTCATTAGACGACCATAGCCTGTGCATGCAAGATGTTACCGAGAGCAGTTGGCAATATCTTTGCGAAATAAGGCAATAAATATTGCAAAGTAATGAAGTACGTACTTATAACACAATACTTTTGTATAACAATGCAATAATATACTGTGTATTTTTTGAGAACCAGGAATAAGCTTCTGTACCTTACAGCGATAACACGTCGATTATAAAGTCTGTCATTCTAGTCAGTTTAACTAGTTTAGTTTCTTTATAAATTTCCCATGTTTTATGTAATTAAACAGATGTTTAAAAAATATTTTTCCTGATGGACAGGGCTATAGTTTAACAGCTTTGCCAATTGTGCCATGTAAGATTAAAATGAATTGTAGTTACTGTATAGTAGGGAGATACAAATTACAAAATATTTTAATACCTGAAGTGAACACTCAGGACACAGTTTTGAGTACATTTGTAATATTATAGTCTGTATCAAAAAGTAGATCAATAATGCACTGCCAAGGCGAAACAGCTGACATAACTCCTTGGACATGCTATTTGTCTGTTTCCATGAACATTCACTTTTATTTGTTGTGGTCATCCAAGGGAATGAAGGGTCGAAGACAAGATAAACATTGGGGTGTCAACTCGTCTTTCCCAATTTACTTGTGAATTCGAAAAATAAACAGAGCTCAATAGCTCAAGTGCAAACAAAAATGTCACCCTCTGCCGTTGTAACAAAAAAGGTCACTGCCTATCAAGGGTTTTTTTCTGGGTTTGCAGGAGCTCTGCCTCCTCTGTTCTCCAGTCATCCAATAACACCTCCTTCCGGGCGGCTGGACTTTTAAAGGATCTGAGACCAAAAAGGGGCGGAGTCAGTTGTCCTCACTGGGCGTTTTTTTCCGCACTGTGGAGGCAAACAAAGACATCACAGTTAGCAGCAGCGCCCATTCTGTGCCCGGGGTGGTATTACATACCTGGGAGGAACCACAGTGCTGACCCTCTCACGCACATGCATTACACTTTTTCTTTTGTAGCAAAATTTCACATTTTACCAAAATCATAGCATAATGATATTGGATTAGGTTCTTTGGACGTAAATTGATAATAAACTAAGTAGATTTAGTTTTCAGCCCTTGGGTCCCCAGTTCAAATCTGTTTGTGGAAGTTTCCTTTAGGAGTCCCAGCTTCCCCTTTCAGTCTGGAGACCTTGACCTGCTTGTTCAGTCTCTGCATCTCCAGCACCCCAAATGGTATAACAAGAGTTTGAAAGTTGATACATTTAATACGTTTGCTGTTGGAAAACAAATAATGATGGCTTCATCGAGTGACTGGCACCTCATCTATGGCTGGTCCTTACATTATGCCTAATGCTGCCTGTGCTCTGGGTGCATGCAGCCCTTAAATTGAATTAAGCAGGCTTGAAAATTGGATACACAGATAAGTTAAAGTTAATAGGAGAGTACCTAATAGAAAAATAATCTAATTTTCCCTTAATAAACTCATTAAAAAGTTCAAATGCATGGTAGCACAGAGATTCACACTACAACTTAAAGGCCCCTGTGGTCTGTGACTCCAGTGTGTTGGCCCTGTCTGTGTGACGTTGACACATGGGCTTTTTCTCCCAAATTCCAAACACATCCATGTTAGATTAGCTGGCCCCGTATGTGCGAGGAGAGCTGTCAGTGGACTGCCGTCCCACCAGGGTTGATTCCTACCTTACAGATGATTTTGCCAGTGGTTACTGCAGTGGCACTGAATGGGTTTGTTATTTAAAAAAAAATTTTTTTAAAAATCCTGAAACTTACTTTAGTAATATTATTTTATTTATGCAAACTACCATTTTTTCATTGATTATATATTTAAATACTTTGAAAATTTAAGATTCTCTGCATTTAATGGAAAGATATTTTGTAGTTGTTAATATCATAGTATGGCCGATTGCATCTCTGCTCCTCTTCAGTATAAAGGCCATGTCACACTACGTGACTTTTCCTGAGACGTTCCGTCCAGATTTCATTTACATAATCTTAGCGACTCGCAGTCAGTCGGCAGTGCTCACCTGTGAAAGTTAGTCATGCAGTTTGACATTCCCAGGAACTCAGTCCACGATTCGCCCAGACAAAATTAAAAATCGTAGGACTGACAACCAATGGCCGCTCAGGATAGTGCAGGTATGAAGAATCTGGAACTTTGGGCCTGACAAATAGAAGAGAGACTCATCTGTCTAATGTCTTGTGTTTTACATAACAGAACAGAACAGAAAAAAGGACAGATTGCAGCTGAACTCCTCATAAGTGTAATGCCTTCACACAGATGCCAGTCAGTTCTGTCACACAACACATTATTGGCTATCAAAAAAAAGGGGCCAGCTTGCAATAAGTTAGAAATGTGAAATTGTGCATGGAATGTCATCACGGAGTTGCGTGATCTATCATGTCCTGTGATTTTCAGTCATGTAATCTAACAATGAGTTAAGCAGCCGCAGTTGTCAAGTTTGACATTCCCCCTGACTGGAAGTGGTGTGATGTGACATCAGTTTTCAAACGTGTGTAATCTAATTCAGGGCTTTAGAGGGGCGTCCGCCGGAGCCTATCCTGGCAGCATTGGCTGCAAAGAGGCACACAGCTGGGCACCATTTCATGACAGATTTTAGATTATATACACATTATATTCAGCCAACAGACTATGCAGAGGAAATGGCTTTACATGTACCCAACTAGGTGTATGCCACATCAATGTGAAAGGTTAGTTTCAGATGAAGAAATGCATTTTTTGTGCAGAACTAGAAGTGTAAACCCACTGTGTTTTCATAGCAGCCAAGAATGTCTTGAACTAACTTCAAATGACATTTTACCAGAAATAATGGAGAGAACAAAAGGGTGGCAGTGACTTTACTGAAAAATAAATGAGGTGAAGCTTTGGCCTACAGTCGCCAAACCGGAAAAACAGCAGCAGCATCTCACTTTATTTCTGAAGGTTTCCCAAGAGATGAAGTGCCTCTGCTAACCTTACTTTTGTTCTCATTTGTGTGCCATTTTCATTCGTATTGATCGTTTAGCTCAGCAAACACTCTTACTGGTTTTTTAAAGTATTTTTTTCAGTTTACCATCTTAGAAGCACTGTATGTATGTTGCCTGTTTTATTTGTTACATATCCTGTATGCTTTATTTGTGTATACAGTCGATATTGTAATAAAAAAAACAAAGAGATTATAAATCCCAATAAACTGTGAAGAAAACGCACATTTAAAACACGTTAAAAAGCAAAAGAAAAATGTCATAAAGATGTGAGTCTCAAAATAGACTGCTCAAGATGACTCAAGTGACATCAGCGATGTCCTGATCATCAACTTCCAGTCTGCAGAGAGAGGAAGAGAACAGGCATCAGTAGACAGCGCCCTCTGGCGTTGTAGTGGGAAATTACAATTATCTGAGCCCTTAAACTGTCCCCCATGCGCACAGTGTGACAATATATACAAACTTGAAGAACGTTGGAAACGTTCCCAGGGATTTCAAAACCTAGTACTGGACCTCCTTAAATAAGAGGCCGCGTTTAATTATCTCACAGGGCCTAAAAATATATTCACCCCCTCATAGGTTTTCCCATTTTAATGTTATACAACACTGTCACGTCATGTTATTTTCTAAACTGCTTCATCCAGACCAGGGTTGCTTTGGAGCGTATCCCAGCTAGCTTAGCACGCATGGCAGGAACAAACCCTGGACAGGGCACCAGCCCATCGTAGAACAAACATACATACACATACGCAAACACACACACACACACACACACAAGGGTCAATTCACCTAACACTACTGGTCTTTGGACAGAGGGAGGAAACCCACGTAGACACAGGGAGAACATGCCAACCCCACACAGGGCGGACCGGGGACGCTAACCCTGGTGTCCTTACTGCAAGGCAACGGCATTACCACTGCACTACAGTGCTGCCCTTATACAAAACTGTATAATGTATAATATATCATTCATTATTTTGTGTTTGCTATTTGTAATTCATTTTGTTCACTTTACAGAGATCAGTTTTCACTTTGACATTAAACAGTTTTACTGTTGATCAATGAGTGCATTTACTTGAACACACAAAACCGGGATAAGGTAAATTACCTTGTTACTTAAAAAAACCAATTTACATGAGCAAGTCCTCCTATGGAGTTCCCCCTTGGCAAAATGCTCCAATGTCATTAAACTGCAAAAAAAAAAATTATTTAATGTCCTCATCGGTCACCATAAATCCAAAAACAAGCATGGTGCCAGTGTTGGCACATGGGTCTGTGTGGGCTTTTATTCACAAATTCCAAACTCATGCATGTTAAATTAATTGATCATGTCAGTTGCCCCTTGTATGCGAGGAGGGCAGTCAATGGACTGATGCCCGACCAGGGTTGGTTTCTACCTTACAGGTGATTTTGCCAGTAGTTCAGTGGCCTGAACTGGATTAAATAATTGTAGTTACCCATCCATCCATTTTCCAACCCGCTGAATCCGCACACAGGGCCGCGGGGGTCTGCTGGAGCCAATCCCAGCCAACACAGGGCACAAGGCAGGAACCAATCCCGGGCAGGATGCCAACCCACCGCAGGACACACACAAACACACCAAGCACACACTAGGGCCAATTTAGAATCGCCAATCCACCTACCCTGCATGTCTTTGGACTGTGGGAGGAAACCGGAGCGGCCGGAGGAAACCCACGCAGACACGGGGAGAACATGCAAACTCCACGCAGGGAGGACCCGGGAAGCGAAACCAGGTCTCCTAACTGCGAGGCAGCAGCGCTACCACATGTGCCACCGTGCCGCCTAATTGTAGTTATTTTAAACATATTTCCATTGATTATATATTTAAATGCTTCAGATATTGTGTCATTCTTAGCATTTGGGGGAAACATCCATGTACACACAAAACCCAGGATAAAATAAGTAACCTTGTTCTTAAAAGCCCCCATTTACATGCACAAGTCCACCTATGGATTTTCCCCTTGCCAGGACGCTCCAATGTCACTAAACTTTCAAAAAATAAGAATTAAATGTCCTCATCCAAAAACAAGCATGAAGTCTGTTTCTCCCAGACAGTGTGGGGAATGTTACTTTTAAAAGAAACTTAGTTACATTACTGATTACTTACAAGTAAAATGTTATATAGTTACTTATTATAAAATGTAATGTGTTAACAGTGCATTACTTTTACATTACTTTTTCTTCTTTTGTATGAAAAACTGCATGTTTGACTGACCAGTTTTTGCTATTAAATCTTAAATCCATATATGAGCCTTCATGAAACCGAGCAGACACACATCGGGGCGCAGCAGCTCCTCAAACCCGACACAGACAGACACAGACACAAGTTCACAAGCACAGCAACGTTTTTATTCAGCTGGGAAACACTTTTCAAATGTTTCCTTCCAATGCACAGAATAATAAAGCACCCAGTAATAAACGGCCCACAGCAAGGCCTTCTTCTTCTTCTTCTCTGTCTCTGTCCTTCTGCCTCCACTCCTCGGATGACAAGCTTCATCCGTCTTCCTCCCGACTCGGGTCCCCGGAATGAAGGCAGCGGGCTTCTTCTATGTTTTCCCCGGAAGTACTTCGGTGTTCCCAAACCTTGGCTCAGGAGCACTTCTGGGTAAGGCCGGAGCCCCACGAAGTAAGACTGCCCTGTCCATGCAGCTCCCACAGAATCCAACGGTTGGGGGTTCGGGGGGTGCCATCTAGCAATCCAGAGGAATTAATGCCCAGTGCACACTCTCCCTCCCCCGATCTTTCCATCATGAAGGCATCCCAGCCAGGTAAGGATTCTGGCTGTCCGCCTAAACAGCCAGACGTGAGCATTGTTTTGTGTTTTATAAATACGTTTAGCCCTTCTTGTGCTGAGAAGTTTGTCACATTCATACCCTTGACATTCCTAACTTACACTACCAGTGATTTGGGGTTCAAACACTGGCTGCTGCATCACCCGATCTCTTTATATCGACATGTCTATAGCAGACAGCTGAATGAAAACTAAACAGACCCTTTATTAATATATTTCTGCTACCGGATTGCATGCAGCACACTCTTTTTTGCTTGGCTGCGTGACTGAGGCCTGCAAAGGAGCGGCATAGCGGTACGGGTGCTTCTTTATCTTGCACTCAGTGGTGCTGCAATGACAACAACAATGCAGGGGTCTTTAATTCAATAGAATAAGCACTGCATTAGGATACTCGTTACTTTACAAAGCAACCGGACTACTTCACGCACATTACTTTCCTTACTTTACATGGGCGAATGTGCAGATACCACATTTAGTTGGTGAAATATGTCACCAAGCTTTGCAAGTACTTCATTTTGACGTTTACCATTATGGTATGTAAGTTAAATATGCCATGGTCAGCCAGTTCTAGCCATTTACCTCTTGTGGCCAAAATAGACCCCAGCCCCCCCTTGGTTGGATAACAACAGAATGGCTGTTTTTGTTAGGACAGGTAAGACAGACTCTGCATTTAGATGGCAAATAAGATGGCTGAAGTTAAATTTGGGAAAGAGGGTTTATATGTGACAAAATGCCAGCAGCTGCCATTACCTTTTTTTTAGCCTTCTCCGGATAAGACACTACACAAAAGAATAGTTGAAATGATACATTTATTATTAGGAAAAAGGACCAGCCTGTGTGGCACATGCCATACATGACAAAGGAATACCCACGTGCACTGACTCCCCTTCATCACCAATTGCTCACCATGTATGTTTTAATTTTTGTAGCACTATATAACGGTGGCCAACATAGGATCAACATTAAAGCAAGCAGCGGTGTCATTTTGTTCCTCTTCTGTATTTTTCAAATTTTAAGTCATCGGTAAATCTACCAAGAGTAACACTGGAGCTTCTCAGGAACAAATAATGAAGTTAAATAATGCTGAAAATCGTCCCAGTAAATCAACATCACTACTTTCAAGTACTCCACCCATTGTCAAAGCTGCTACATGTTTTCAGAATTTTCAGCATGGAGACTTGGTAGAAAAGTGAAGGCAATGTCAGGTGGTGAAAGGATCAGGGACATGGGCAGCAACGCAAGAAGGAATGAGGAGCAAACCCAGGCATGCAGAATGAAAGACATGGCCTGTCAGCATCATCATCTTCGTCTTCAGTAGATTTCATCCCCGCCTTTCTTTGTTGGTTTCCTTCATGGCTTCCACTCATTTAATGAATTTCCTTAAGTTCACTCTGTCGCTTCTTCTCAAAGCAGAGTAGGTCTCAGTCAGTTATTTAGCTGTTCAAAATCGGTTCAATTGTTAGCATTGCCCTTTTTGTTCTGTGAAGTAAAATGAAGAGTCGTTGTAAAGGATTTTTCTCCGAGAGGGATGGACCACTTTTTGGTCCATCTATTTCTTACTTTATTTGTTAATTTATTTGATTTGTTAGGCCAGTTTTTAAGCTGGCTGTTGAATTAACATTGGGTCCAGGGGTCCGCTCTGCCTGAAGGTTTTCATTCCCACCCAGTGTCTTCTGTTGTTCACCATTGTTATAACTGCATCACGAGTGTTGCTGCAGCTCTCTATCTTTATTGTCAAAAATCAGTGGAACTTTACTTCTCTGTAACTAGTCGGTTTGTCATTTGGGTGTCACAGAGGGACCCCACTTCACCTATAATATTCCCAATTTACCCTCTACCCATTTGTCATTTAATCAGGTGTCAGATGGTGACGTCTTTCATTGACACTGATCACCGACAGATCAAAGTAGGACTGACTGCACGTGTCGTTTATCATTAACGTACTCGGAGACAGTAAACGGAGTGGACGGCAGTCAAGCAGCAGAGTGAGTCTAACTCTTCATTCACTTATTATACGTCTTAAACATAAATTTTGTTAATGTCTAAAATGTGCCTGAAGCTGAAGCAAAGCGATTACATAAGTGTGCGGCCTTTACCCCAAATACACCCTGGATGGATAGCAGCACTTCTCACCAAAGGGCTCAGTGGAGGGTCTTCTGTGTTACGCAGTGAGCTGGTCCATCTTTCTGTTAGGGCCTTCCACCGCAATGGTTGGGTAAGTTAGGGTTCTTTTCCTGTTCTGAGATGCTCGATAATTATGGGCACAGATCAGTATTTCTCAGACCCTCACTTTTTTCTGTTCAGATATTTTTTCAAGATAGATAGGACTGGCACCCCAGCCACTGTACAAAAAAAACCTCACACTGTCCCACTCCATTCAAACTAGTGTGGTGTTGAGGTGTCTCCCATGCACGGCTCTGCTCGGGTCCTAATTTGGGATCCTGAGGTGGTCCGTCGTGTGGTGGGTGCAGTAATGCGCTGTATCAGTGCAGGCTCCCAACCTCTATTGTATGAAAGATGGCATTGCAAATGTAATCGAAGGTAGCCTGGTGGCTCACTTTGCACATCGAAAATTGTTTAGCTGCTTGATAAAGAAAATAATGAAACAATTAAAGTGAAAGTCAATGAAAGTATGGGCCGTTAGTATTGGTAATTGTTTAATGATAGAGTTTAACTTTGGCCTTCCTGGATCTGAGTTTGACAGCCCTGCCTTACACTTTCAGTGATGACCCTGCACGCCATCTTTCTGATAACTCTGGTACAACCCATTTGGGACGCCAGCCCTTCTTCATTTCTTCTTTCTGCTTATTTGTTGAATTGCAAGGTGGCCGTCATCAGAGCAGCTCACTCCTTACCACAAGTGCATCTCCATAAAGAACAGCAGCTGCTTCCTTTGGGTGTTGAGACAGACTTTAAAGAAGGTTGTGGGCTGATGGGTTGTAATGCCGTCGCTTCATTTGATGCGTTTTTGTTTGTCTCGCAGCATTATAACACACAGATTTGTGAAGCTGCAAAATGAGAGCGGGAATGAGCTGTCAAATGAAATCTCTGGACCTCTCAGATGCTTCTTGATAAAGACGCCAGTCGTAATGAAAGGCAACAGCTGTAATGCATATGAATGAACACATCTTAAGTGTAAAAAAAATGAGGTCCACATTGGGTTTGGCGCGGTTGTTAGCATATTCTTGCATGTTTACTGAATACTTGAATTAAGTGTAAATTTTAAAAACATATTAATAACCTGGAAACTGTTTGATATGGAAATCCAGAAGTCTGGGATTTGATGCCTAATAAATACCTTTGAGACCACAGGACACCCGATTTCATTTCTTTTTTTTATAATCTATATACAGTAAATATATGGTAAATGACACAGGGGCTGGACAGGAATCCCAACCAGAGAAGGGGATGATTCCTTACCCGAATGAGAGGCTCCGAGCAGGCAGATGGGCATCCCGGCCAGGAGAGAGGAAGGAGCCAGGCCCAGAAGAGATGGCCAGAAAGGACGGACAAACAACTCATCAATTGTAAAAGACGCCGCAGGGGATAAGTTATACCCCCAGGACATGAGATGGCAGCAGCCTTCTGTATCAGCTCCCATTTGGGAATCGGCAGAGAATGCTGGGAAATGTAGTTTGGCAACACAGCCGAGCCATGAATGCCGCAAGGGTGCACCAATTTGTGGGACTTCCGTATGACCCGGAAGTAATTCCATCAGGCCATGGCCCTGGCACTGGAAGAATTCCTGGGTCCATAATAAAAGGACTACACTCCCTTATCCAGGCGAGTCGGAGCTGGGGGGACGTAGATCAACACTTGACGGGAGGAGGGCAGTGCGGTAAGAAGAAGAGAAGTATTGTGGACAGAGAGAGAGAGACAGGATCTGTGATTTGTGCTTGTGCTACTTTGGAGGTATTGTGGGGAAGAAACCACTTGATTATTTGATCCTGGGACCTTTTGTTTGTTCTTGTTTGGGGTTTGGAGTTTGCTGTCTGCCTGGTTCCGTCACTATATATATACAGTATATATATATATGTGTGTGTGTGTGTGTGTGTGTGTGTTTGTGCGCATATGTGTACATATTCATGTGTGTGTGTATATATATATGTGTATATATGTGCGTGTTTATATGTATATATATTTATATATATATATGTGTGTGTATATATATATGTGTATATATGTGTGTGTTTATATATATATATTTATATATATGTGTGTGTTTGTGTGCATACAATATGTGTACATATTCATGTGTGTGTGTGTCTGTATATATGTGTGTGTTTATATACAGTATATCTATATATATATATTTATATATATATGTGTGTGTGTGTGTTTATATATGTGTATATATATGTATGTATGTATATAGTATCTATCTATCTATCTATCTATCTTTCTAGTAGGGCGGCACGGTGGCGCAGTGGGTAGCGCTGCTGCCTCGCAGTTGGGAGACCTGGGGACCTGGGTTCACTTCCCGGGTCCTCCCTGCGTGGAGTTTGCATGTTCTCCCCGTGTCTGCGTGGGTTTCCTCCGGGCGCTTCGGTTTCCTCCCACAGTCCAAAGACATGCAGGTTAGGTGGATTGGCGATTCTAGATTGGCCCTAGTGTGTGTTTGTGTGTGTCCTGCGGCGGGTTGGCACCCTGCCCTGGATTGGTTCCTGTCTTGTGCCCTGTGTTGGCTGGGATTGGCTCCAGCAGACCCCCGTGACCCTGTGTTCGGATTCAGTGGGTTGGAAAATGGATGGATGGATGTATATAGTAGATGCCCCAGAGGATGGTTGGTCATTATGCCTAGGATGCATTTGGAGTCCTTACCCAGCCAGGATGCCATTCTGGAAGGATGGACTAGATGGGGTCAATGCCCAGTGCAGTGGAGAGAGAGTTAGAGAGAAGGAAGAAGAAACACAGTGTTTAATTGTTATGCAAGGTATTTGTGTAGTAAAACCCAAAAAAAAATGTGCTTGTGTGTTTGTGCTTGGGGTTTCCCATTTAATTTGAGATTTCCCATTTAATATCCCAACAAAAAATAAGCAAAAGGTAGATTCTTTGGCGTCTTTGCCCTTGCCGAATAAGGACACACACACACACACACACACACACACACACACACACACACACAGATAGCAAGAGGTAGGTGACACAAGTGCACAATGCTTTACCACCATGCGAGTCCGAGGATCTCCTTCTGGGCTCGATCGAGGTATGTAATAACCTGCTGGGATGAGAGGGGGCGCTATCGCTAATGTTGTCTTCTTCTTCTGTCTCTGTAGCACCAAGAAACGACCCAATGAGGGCACTTATCCCCACCCCTTCCAGTTCCTGAGCTATAAGAACCCTGGATGGTGGCCTCTTTATGGCAAGAGTGCCAGATGGAGCTCCTAAGCAAACAGACCCTGAACCTACACCTAATGCTGAGTTTGTTTTGTGTATTTGGAAGCCCAAGGGCAGGATGCCTAAACGCCACAAAGCATTGATTTTTGGTTGAAGTTTTGTTTGGAATTAAATGGGGCGACCTGCTTGACACCCCAACTTTGATTTTGAGACCTAACATTTCTGCAGTTGGCCACTTTTATTAAAACAATCAAAGTGTCTAAAAAGTGCAGTGGCAAAATTCTTCATAGATAAGTAAATAGTCAACTATAAAATACACTCACCGGCCACTTTATTAGGTACACCTGTTCAACTCAAATAGCTAATCAGCCAATCACAAGGCAGCAACTCAATGTATTTAGACATGTAGACCTTGTCAAGACAGCCTGCTGAAGTCCAAATTGAGCATCAGAATGGGGCTCAAAGGTGACTGAAGTGACTTTGAATGTGGCATGGTTGTTGGTGCCAGACAGGCTGGTCTAAGTATTTCAGAAACTGCTGATCTACTGGGATTTTCACGCACAACCATCTCTTTGGTTTACAGACAATGTTCCGAAAAGAGGAATATATCCAGTGAGCAGCAGTTTCCTGAGTGAAAACTCCTTGATGATGTTAGAGGTCAGAGGAGAATGGCCAGACTGGTTCGAGCTGACAGAAAAGAAACAGTAACTCAAATAACCCCTCGTTACAACCAAAGTATGCAGAAGAGCATCTCTGAATGCACAACATACTGAACCTTGAAGCAGATGGGATACATCAGCAGGAGACCACACTGAGTGCCACACCTGTCAGCTAAGAACAGGCAACTGAGGCTACAATTCACACAATCTCACCAAAATTGGACAACAGAAGATCGGAAAAATGTTGCCTGGTCTGATGAATCTCAATTTCTGCTGTGACATTCAGATGATAGGGTCAGAATTTGGCGTCAACAACCTGAAAGCATGGATCCATCCTGCCTTGTATCAATGGATCAGGCTTGTGATGTTGGTGTAATGTGGGGGACATTTTCTTGCCACACTTTGGGCCCCTTAGTACCAACTGAGCATCGTTTAAATGCCACAGCCTACCCGAGTATTTTTGCGGACCATGTCCATCCCTTTATGACCACAGTGTACTCATCTTCTGATGGCTACTTCAAGCAGGGTAACGCAACATGTTACAAACCTCACATCATCTCCAACTGGTCTCTTGAACATGATGATGAGTTCACTGGACTCAAATGGCCTCCACAGTCACCTGATCTAAATCCAAGCCCACCGCCAGTCCCTCTGCATCTACAAGACACCAGACCAGGTGTCCCTCATCCAGTGCTTCTGTGTCTAAAGGGGGATGCCGCACAGTAACACCAGGAGTGACCCTTCTTCAGCCCCCTTCTTGAGTGCAGGCATTGCTGACCGCCTTCCCCCCACTCCATACTGCACGAGCTCCTTATCATTCTGCCTCTTCTTCCTCTACTCTTCTCTCCTCCTCATTCTCCCTCTCTTTTCCTCGGCTCCATACTCAGGCTCCCCTTTCTACCCGTGGGTTTGGTGTCGGCCATCTCTCGGACGCCAGGGCTGTGCCTTCTGTGTGTGTCTTTGTGTTCTCGCTGCCATCTTCTGGCTCTCCTCCCACAAGCCAATGTCATGCTGTCAGGTCAACTATCCTCTTTAAACTACCACAGTGCCATTCGTGGTGATTTGTACCCTTCACGTTCCACTAACACTTTACGCACAATTTAAGAAGTGTATAAGTGAGTGAAAACATTTAATGAATAAATCAGATTCCAAGTTTGCTCCGTTTCTTAAATGGCAGGACAGCCACCTAATCCAGTGCTCAGTTTCTCGCTTCTCAGTTCAAAGCTTTTCAGAAAAGAGGATCCGCCACTGGTGGTTTTTAAATTATGTATTGAATGCAAATTTGGCTTTTCTGATTCAGTTGTTGCCAGAATAGCACCCTTGGGCAGAAAAAAAACAGGAATGGGAAGTGAGAGAATGGATAAGTTGGATTTTCTTTATGCATTGTCACACACGTGCGAATGGGAGATAGCTAAAGGGCCTGAATAATAGTAATTCCATACCAGACCAGAGGGCAAGCGAGGAGCACGAACTGTCTCTCTTTCAATCCCTTGAGGACCATTCTCGGAAAATCCCACCCGGCTCCCTCGCCTCAGAATGATGTCACTTCTGATTCTGGCACTAGCGATGATGTCACTTCTGCTCCTGATGATGTCACTTCTGGTCCTGATGATGTCACTTCTGGTCCTGATGATGTCACTTCCACTTCTGGCACTGCCGATGCTGTCACTTCCATCCCATTGGTGTCACTTCTGGTTCCGGCCCCGATGACATCACTTTCTCCACTGGCCTTTAAAGCCACCGTCTTACCTCCACATCATCAGTTCAGTTGTGGACTCTGATCTGTAAAGATCTGTGATTTATTTTCAGCCTTTTACAGCCAGGACATAATATACAGGTGGCTGCCCCAAACCTTCTTGAGGTCTTTGTGTGATATTTATGACCGCATGTTGAAGATGTTTTGATCTGCACTCAGTGAGAAAATTCATAGGAACATTTGATGGGCCTCCTTTTGCCCTCAAGTTCTTCGTGGCATGAATTCCACAAGATGTTGGAAACACTCCTTTGAGATTCTGGTCCATGTTGACGTGACGATGTCACACAATTTCTGCGGATTTGTCAGTTGCATGTTCATGCTGCAAGTCTCCTGTTCTAGCATAGCTCAAAGGGAAGGCCACTGAAGAGCACTGAACTCCTTGTCAAGTTTGTGAAACCAGTTTGAGGTGACCTGCTGCATTGCCATTCTGGAAGAAGCCTTTAGAAGATGGTGCTGAAGGGATGCACATGGTCAGCAACAATACTCATAAGGTTTGTGGCCTTCAAATGATGATTGATTGGTATTAATGGGTGCAAAGTGTGCCAAGAAAACATTCCCCACACCATTACACCACCAGCAGCCGTGTGTGACGATGTGGGTTTGCTCCATTCTCCCATCCGAATTCTGGGAGCTCTTGAACCCGACACCGTCGGTAATGTCACCGATGAGCTGGACAGTGAGGCACAACAATGAAGCAAGGGGATGGTGCAAAAAGTGTAGTGTGCTTTTATTTAAAATCAACAAACCAAAAACAAAGTGTCCAAATTAAAGTGCAGTGCATCAAAAATATGTCATTAAATAAATAATCCATTAAAACGAGTGAATTGTGGAGGTTAAAAACACAATGAAGAAATCCTTTCTAAAAACGAGGTTAAAAGAACAGCTGGAAGCAGTCTTTTAAAACACAAAGCCCAGTGCATCCTTCTTTAACCTGGCAACTCCCCTGCTTCTACCTTCCAGGCCCCGCAACAGGGTAGTCGCCCTACCAGCATATGCAGCTCCTTCAGTACTGGTCTGGTAGCCCTCCGATCCCCAGCTACCTCGGGCTCCAGCTGGACCGAGACTTGGGTTCCTTCCCCATCGGCCAGGGCGCTCACACTGGGGCTCAACACGCCCAAAGCCTCCACAACTCCGCTTGTCTTCACTGCCGGTCACTCCAGCTCCTCCCAATTGCTCAGCAGGAGCGACCGCTTCAATCTGCCCCCTCCGAAAGTTGGCCAAACACTCCTCCGGGGCTCTCCTACCAGCTGCCTGCCATTGCTTCAAGTGAGCCTGCTATCAAAGTCAAAGTGAACTTTATATTCATCTCAACCATATACAAGTATACAGATAGACGAAATTGTGAAGCTCAGGGTCCACAGTGTAACAACATGACGTGCAAATAATAAATAAAAAATAGAATTTAAATTTAGAATTAAAACACAAACAAGACAAGACATTGTGCAAAGACAAGACAAAGAAGTAGCAGCAATATTGATGTGTAAGATATGTAATATAATAAATAATAGATATAGATAATACAGAAATTATCAGTGTATGATAAGTTGTTTAAGACATGTGTAAACAATGACAGGTCAGAATGTTTCACAGCAGAAGGATATCAAGAGTGTCAAAATCCTTAAAGGTCAGTATGAGATTTTCAGTTCTTCTCTACATGCACACTCCTCTTTGCAGGACAGTGGCTCGCATGTATAAAAGTTCTGTTTTTAGCGGTGGTTGAGGCCGTGTGGAAGGTCCCAGGGGGCAGCCTGGTGTTAAGGAGTCTAACAGCTTGGGGGTAAAAACTCTCCTGCAGCCTGGCAGATCTGGCTTTGATGCTGCAGTATCTTCTCTTGGATGGCAGAAGTGTGAAAAGTCCATGTGAGAGGTGTAAGGGGTCCTGCACAATGCTGCAGGCCTTGCGGACACTGCGTTTGTAAAATATGTCCTGTAGTGTCGCTCGCTCACACTCGGCTCCCCACTTCCTGCCACCTTCTTCTTCTCACTTAACCTCCAGTTCTCTCTTTCTATTTCCTTTTTCTGTTCTCTCTCTTTTCCTCCTTCCTTTTTCTGTTTGTCCTAGCTGCCTCGTGCTTCTATTTATTACAGGGACGTGGATCAGGTATAGGAATTTGTAGCTCCCGGCATCAGTTACGGATGCGGACGACTTCTCACCTGTGCACTTAAGTGAGGAAGGTCCGCATCACGAATTCATCCGGGAACCGATCCGCCACACTACCACGCCCCCTCTAAGCCGCGAGTGTGGCGACTATTTACTTAAAAGTGGCCTGTTTGACTTGAGCTGTGGACCCGCTACACCGTGACTATTTACAAAAGGCAGGTAGCTTTATGCTGTTGCCAAGTTCTGACCCTACCATCTGTGTGCCTCAGTAGAAACTGAGACTCATCAGACCAGGCTACAGGTTTACAGTCCTCGGCTGCCCAGTTTTAGTGAGCCTGTGCCCACCACCGCCTCAGCTTTCTGTTATTGGCGGACAGAAGTGGAACTTCACGTGGTCTTCCGCTGTTGTAGCCCATCCACCTCGAGAGTTGACATGTTGTCCATTCTGAGATGCTTAATTGCTCACCGTACTTACATAGAGTGGTTACCAAAGCCTTTCTGTCTGCTCAAACCAGTCTGGCCATTCTCTTCTGTTCTCTCTCATCAGTAAGGTGTTTCCATCTGCAGAACTGCCGCTCACCGGCTGTTTTTTTGTACCATCCTGAGTCAACTCTAGAGACTGTTGTGCGTGAAAGTCCCAGGAGGTCAGTGGTTACAGAAATACTCCAACAATCACACCACAGTCCCATTTTTCCCCCCATTCTGGTGTGTGATGTAACTGAAGCTCCTGACCTGAATGAAGCTCCTGATAGAATTCTGTCTGCAGGATTTTAGACATTGCACTGCAGCCTCGTGATTGGCTGATTAGAGAATTGCATGGAAAAGCAGGTGTTCAGAAGATCAGCGAGTGTACAGTTTATAAAGTTAGAAACCCTCTGGACAATTTGCAAAAGCATTGGGTGATCAAAAGGAAAGATGCTTTTAAAAGTAAGAGTGTAGAAATGTGAGCAGAGCACTGAATTCAATGGAACGTCATTACCAGCTGTTTGTGCCTCGATCTCGAGATCAGGCTGATCGGCCTCTTCTGAGCACTCAGAATGTTCTCACATCACATGGCCTCCTCCTGCTGGGTTTCATCTTCACAGCTCTTTTCCAGGTCAGCTCTTTCACACTTCTGGCCTAACTTAAGGACATCTCACTTGGAATTCATACTCGACTTCCAAACAGACGACTCCCCCCGCTGTGAATGTGACATAGCTTGAGACCTGCAGAATATTCTCAAGCACGAGTTCTCCAATTCGGGGGCCATGTGAGCTCAGGGCTTATCCTGGCAGCACAAGGCAGGAACCAACTCTGGATGGGATACCAGGTCATCATGAGTCCCCCCCAGCTTAAACTCATACAGGGCCAATGTGAGTGTCCAGGTTGGGTCCATGCTCCCATTTGCCTTTTGGGGAGCCTCTTGCACCTGGATCACTGAAACCATAACCGTTGTGACCCATGGAGCACACTCCTGCTGCCCACCCCAACACAGACAAATGTAGACACAAGTCTTGGACACAACACAGCTTTATTTAAGTGGGGAAGCACTTTTCTGTATAACAAATACACAGTCCCTTCTTGTCTCTCTCCTTCCTCCCCCCATCTCCACTTCTCCTGGTCCACCTCCTCAAGTAGTGGCGGCTGTCTTTTTTGGGGCACCCGGAAGTGTGCCACGACCTTCCTCCAGCATCACTTCCAGGTGTGGCGGAAACACTGCCACAAAGGGCTCAGCTGTACCTGCAGGACCCCCAGAAACCAACAGGGCTGCTCCAAACGCCAACCATGATATTGTGGAAATCCGTGGTGCAGCTGCAACCCAGGGGGCTGCCCTCTATCATCCTGGGGAAGGTAATGACCCAAACATGCTCTCTCCCTAATTCCTTTCACCCCGTTGGCATTCCAGCCGGGTAATGGCTCTAGCCACCCATCACACCATATTAACCTGGGCAAATGACACATACATACAGCAAGGGTTAGGTACAGCAAGTGAATAGTGCTTTTATTAAAATTTATTAAAGGAAAGAGTGTCCAAATAATAGTGCAGTGCATTCTTCTTAATAATGAAATAATCCATTAAAACTTTTCAAAATGTGAAGGCTAAAAATCAGGTAAGGTTAGGTTGGGGAGCATACACCGGTACAGCACAATGCCGCACCCACCACACGACGAAACAGTTTGGGATCCTGGTTGGCAACCCCTCCACACAGACAACAGAAATGATCCCCTATCTGCCACAGCCAGGTGTTACATGGGCGTCCCCCCTTGGCCTGGAGCCAGCTACTTGGGTCCTCAACAGTGAGGATTCTGTGAGCCGGGTCACCGTCTGGGAATCGCGCCACATGGCCATAGTGTCGTAACTGACGCTCCCTCACAATGCAGGTAATGTGCCTCATTCTGGACTCCGTGAGCAACTGCTCATTCGACACAAAGTCAAACCAGCGGTACCCAAAGATTCTCCAAAGAGACGCAGTACCGAAGGAGTCCAGTCTTCGTCTCAGGTCACTGGATAGCGGCCATGTCTCACAACCATATAGCAAAAGAGGAAGCACCAGGACTTTAAAGACTTGGACCTTCGTCCTTTTGTATAGAGATCAGGAGCGCCACACACCCCTTTCCAGTGACCTCATGACCCTCCATGCTCTCCCAATTTGTCTACTGACTTCGAAAGAAGTGTCACTAGAGACATGAATGTCACTGGCAAGGTAAGTAAACCTTAACAAGGTCAACACTCTCTCCACAGACAGACACACTGCTGATGGCTGTGCCTAAGAGGTCACTAAAGGCCTGGATCTCGGTTTTTGATCAGGACACTCAGACTCCTCACTCGGTCTCTGGAGAACCTCGATCAGAGCCTCCATTGAAGATCACAGCATCGTCCACAAAGTCAAGATCAGTGAATCTCTCTCTTCGCCAACAGATGCCCCATTACATTCCAATATTATATTTAAAGCGAGAATGACATCTCAAAGGCAGAAGTCTTCTCTTTAAAACCACGACTCCGGTACATCCCTTTAAAACAGACGTCTCCTCTGCACGTGTATGTAGTCCAATCAGCCAACACTTCAATTAACTGCGGAGTGAAATGCACTCAGGCACACCTGCGCCTTAGTGGAGCCTGCACTTTTTGAGGTGTGATTATTTCTTTAAAGCTTGCCTGATGCCACTGAACCATCTATCACATCCAATAATCAGTACAAATGAAACAATGCAATGAAATCCAAGACTATCAAAACTTACTACAACGAATACACGATATTGTGAGAACTGCCATGACCATCAGCAGGTGATCATACAAAAATGTATTATCGAATGGCGGAGACTGAAAATAGCGGCCGAGTGCAGGAATGACAGATCGAGCAACAGTGAAAAGTTAGAATACCAACAGGCTCATCCAGTTTAAAGAGCATGTCCAAAACAAAAATGCACACCTTTAGGAGGGAATGGAAATGGCCACTCAGGCACAATAATAAAACAAGACAAGTTCTCCCGGCCCGTCAAAAAGCAGGGATCGTTCTGTGGAGCTCCGTCCGGCGGCTCTCTAAGTGGATATATAGGACTAGCCAACCCGCGGCGTAGCATAAGCCGCATAATTATATATTGATGGGTAAACACTTCCTGAAAGACACAGTTGTCCAAATGGGGTTGGTTTTGAGGATACGACTGTAGGTGAATGAAAAGATGTAACTCTGGAGAGGGCAACATACAATACAGCGTTTTACATGCTGCATACAGCGATTCACATCCACGACAAATATGATTCTTCTTAGATGGTGCTGTCGCGTCCACCTTCGCTCTCGAAGCATACACACTGCCTGGTCATGTTCCTGCTCGCAAAAGCAAGTAACAGAGACCCGCCCACCAACTGTAACTATATACATCAGACTTCCAATACAACTCGGAGTCCTGCCACGTGCAAAAGTTCGCTGATGACACTGCTATCGTGGGCTGCATCAGGAATGGGCTGGAGGAGGAGTATAGGGACCTAATCAATGACTTTGTTAAATGGTGCGACTCAAACCACCTACACCTGAACACCAGCAAAACGAAGGAGCTGGTGGTGGATTTTAGGAGGCCCAGACCCCTCATGGACCCCGTGATCATCAGAGATGACTGTGTGCAGATGGTGCAGACCTATAAATATCTGGGAGTGCAGCTGGATGATAAATTAGACTGGATCGCCAATACTGATGCTCTGTGCAAGAAAGGACAGAGCCAGTTATACTTCCTTAGAAGGCTGGCGTCCTTCAACATCTGCAATAAGATGCTGAAGATGTTCTATCAGACGGTTGTGGCGAGTGCCCTCTTCTACGCGGTGGTGTGCTGGGGAGGCAGCATTAAGAAGAAAGACGCCTCACGCCTGGACAAACTGGTGAGGAAGGCAGGCTCTGCTGT
This sequence comes from Erpetoichthys calabaricus, assembly GCF_900747795.2. NCBI lineage: Eukaryota > Metazoa > Chordata > Cladistia > Polypteriformes > Polypteridae > Erpetoichthys > Erpetoichthys calabaricus. The sequence goes on along the minus strand of NC_041398.2, from coordinate 222,507,606 downwards.
TGGCATGGAGCTGGACAGTTTAACATCTGTGGCAGAGCAACGGGCGCTGAGCAGGCTCCTTTCAATTATGGAGAATCCACTGAACAGGATCATCTCCAGACAGAAGAGCAGCTTCAGCGACAGACTGCTGTCACTGTTCAGCTCCACTGACAGATTGAGGAGATCGTTCCTCCCCCAAACTATGAGACTCTTCAATTCCACCGGGGGGGAGGGTTACCTTAAAAATTTAACGTTATACAAAGTTATTGTCTGTTTTTTTTACCTGCGTTATTATCAATCTTTAATTTAATATTGTTTATTGTATCAGTATGCTGCTGCTGGAGAATGTGAATTTCCCCTTGGGATTAATAAAGTATCTATCTGTCTCTCTGTCTGGCTCTGCCCGTGTGTGTGCGCGGCTCTCTCTCGGGCTGCCTGTGTGCCTCTGTCTCTCTGCGTCTGTCTCTCTCTGGCTCTGCCCGTGTGTGTGCGGCTCTCTCTCTCACTGCCTGCCTGTGTGCCTCTGTCTCTCTCTGGCTCTGCCCGTGTGTGCGTGGCTCTCTCTCTCGGGCTGCCTGTGTGTGTGCCTCGGTCTCTCTCTCGTGCTGCCTAATGAAAAGTCAATGTGGCTCAGAGATGCATGTGGCCTATAGCCCAGACGAAAATATTTGACGTCGTTTTTTCCCAGTCATCGCGTCCGAGTTGGTGGGTGTGGCTCTGCGAGTTGTCGTCGTATCCAGTGGTCTTAGAGTTGGTGGGCGTGGCTCCTTCCTGCGTTGCGCCATGGGCAGCTTACTTGTCGGCGGCTTAGTGAATCCACGCCCCTTCCGGCGTGCTTTCCATGGGTGGCTACTTGTCTCCCGGCTTAGTGAATTATATATATATATAGGGCGTAAACTGAAAGGGGCGGGGCTAAGTGCCCTCACTGGGCGGTTTCTTGATGTCTCGGGCAGAGAAGGAGAAGTGAACATTAGCGACAGCGCTGCCTCTCAGCCCTGCTGGTTAACACACACCTCGATCAAGCCTGTGAGGAGATCCTCAGACGCACATGCGTGACAATTAGCGGATTAGTAATCAGACGGAAGTGGAGGCAATCCAGGTATAACTCACTTGTTGATGTTCATTTTAAGGGCTTGTCATTTTTATGTCTCTTTACAAAGATCTGTTTTCACTTTGACATTACAGAGTTTTTGTAATTGATCAGTGCTCAAAAAAGCCAAATAAAATCCATTGTGATTTATAACAATAAAATGTGAAATCTTCCAAGGGGGTGAAAATTTTTTTACAGCCACCGTAGAATCGTGCTAATTGCATTTTTGGGCATCTGTCAGTGCTGAATGAATTGAGGATCCAGGTCTGATATTTCATTCCAACTCTTGGTTCAGATTATTAGGCAGTGGAGACAGTAACAAGCTCATGGATACATTTTTCTAAATATTTAGCTGTTGATTGGAAACATTTGCCCTCTTTTAATGTGAGACTTAAAAGGAGGCCTGTGCTTTCTGCATGTATTACTGTGAAGATATATAACAAGGGTTGGACTGAATATGAATTAATCTTCTCTCCTGTTTCGTTTTGTAATTTCCTTGTTTACTAATCCTTTCTTCTTTACACTTTGAATACAAATTACAAAGCTCCTGCATAATTCGTCCATTCATTCATTTTGTATTACAAGATCGTGAAAAACAATAAGATATCTTGTCAGCATCAGGTGCCAGATATGAGCCTGCCCTGGATTAGACACACTCACACTCACTCATATTGGGCTTTTTAAAAGTTACCAGAAAACCCATGCAGAAGAAATGAGAATGTGCCAACTTACCCCACACACATGACTGACCCACAAATTGGACCCCGGTCCCAAGGGAAGCCCCCAACGTAATTCAAGCTTCTATTCATCTTTGCTCACATAATCCAGTATTGGGTCATTGTGGGCTGGAGTGTGCAACAGCAGCATTGTACTCAGGGCAGGAGCCATTTCTGAATTTAGAGCTAGTCCACCGATCAGAGTATCCAGACAAAAGCTGCACACGTCCTGGTGAGGGTCGCGGTTGCAATATGCTGAGCTGGACAGAACGAGCCACCCTATTCTTGACAACTTCTGCCAGCTCCACCTCCCAGGCTAGTGTATATAATCCCTCAACTCTGCCCATCATTCTTCCCTGAATGGATTATACCTTAACTTTATGCCTGTTCTGTTGTGGTAGGGCCATCAAGAGACCCCGTTTTTCCTTTTAGAAACCTGGTCTTGAGCAGGAGAAACCGAGGCAGGGGGTGGTAGCAGACATTGCTCTGAGGAGAGGCGAGGACGAGGTGGAGGCTCCGACCTGTAGCTTTGCTGATTGGCCAGCAGGCGGAGAGGTAATGGTTGGATCGAAGTTGGTGCCAAGTTAGGATTGCCCCTCTGTTTCCAGGCAGCTTGGGCAACTTCTAATCTGCAAGTCAGGTCCAACAACGAGTGCTCCAGAGCATCTCAGGTCAGGGCTGTCTTAATACATGGGCACGCTGGGCAGTTGCCCAGGGGCCCAGTGCCAATCTATGTATGTTGTGACTTGCTGAGTGGTTGTGTAGGTAGGGGCTCCAGTGCACTGCTTTGCCCGGGGGCCTATAATGCTGTTAAGATGGCCCTGTCTCAGGTGTCTCCACGAAACCAGCTTTGAATCAGATCTACTAAGTCCTGGACCTATCTCCGTATAGGCCGAATTTGCCACAGCAGAAACTGACGTCCTTTGGCTAAGGGGCTCATAGCTGTGCAGAGGAGGATCTGTTGTTTCAGGAAGTCACATAATCATCAAGCCTTTCAAGAGGAAGATTTCGCATGACCTTTAGGGCCTCTCGGGTCAAAAAGGGGGCCAAAATAGCTGACCAGCCTCTCTTGTCCCAGCACATCAGCGTTGCTGTGCGTTCAAAACAGAATAGGAAATACTTGGTGTTGTTCGAAGGGGGCCATCTTCACCAGCACTTCCCAGGGATGGGCGAGGACAGGAGCACCTGAACAACAACAACATTTATTTATATAGCACATTTTCATACAAAAAAGTAGCTCAAAGTGCTTTACATAATGAAGAAAAGAAAAATAAAAAACAAAAAAAGAAATTAAAATAAGACAACATTAGTTAACATAGAAAAAGAGTAAGGTTTGATGGCCAGGGGGGACAGAAAAAACAAAAAAAGAACTCCAGACGGCTGGAGAAAAAAATAAAATCTGCAGGGGTTCCAGGCCACGAGACCACCCAGTCCCCTCTGGTCATTCTACCTAACATAAATGAAATAGTTCTCTTTGTATTTAGGGTTCTCACGGAAGGACTTGATGATGATGGTCATGCAGACTTCTGGCTTTTAATCCATCACTGTTGGAACGTCACGGTGCTTTGAGTAGATGGTGGTGGCACAAGCCACCACCAAAAGGACACCGGAAAAGGAAACAGAAGAGAGAGTAGGGGTTAGTACAGATTTTAGAGTCACCATGAATAGTTATTATAATGAATTGGATATACAGAGTATCAGGATTAAATTACAGTGAAGTTATGAGAAGGCCATGTTAAAATAATGTGTTTTCAGTAGTTTTTTAAAGTGCTCCACTGTATTAGCCTGGCGAATTCCTACTGGCAGGCTATTCCAGATTTTAGGTGCATAACAGCAGAAGGCCGCCTCACCACTTCTTTTAAGTTTTGCTCTTGGAATTCTAAGGAGACACTCAGTTGAGGATCTGAGGTTACGATTTGGAATATAAGACGACAGACATTCCGATATATAGGATGGGGCGAGATTATTTAAGGCTTTATAAACCATAAGCAGAATTTTAAAGTCAATCCTGAATGACACAGGTAACCAGTGTAGTGACATCAAAACTGGAGAGATGTGCTCAGATTTTCTTTTCCTGGTTAGGATTCTAGCAGCTGCATTCTGCACTCGTTGCAAACAATTTATGTCTTTTTTGGGTAGTCCTGAGAGGAGTGCGTTACAGTAATCCAGTCGACTGAAAACAAACGCGTGAACTAACTTCTCAGCATCTTTCAATGATATAAGAGGTCTAACTTTTGCTATGTTTCTTAAGTGAAAAAATGCTGTCCTAGTGATCTGATTAATATGCGATTTAAAATTCAGATTACAGTCAACAGTTACCCCTAAGCTTTTTACCTCCGTCTTGACTTTTAATCCTAATGTATCCAGTTTATTTCTAATAGCCTCATTGTATTCATTATTGCCAATCACTAAGATTTCAGTTTTCTCTTTATTTAGCTTGAGAAAGTTACTATTCATCCATTCAGAAATACAAGTCAGACATTGTGTTAGTGAATCAAGAGAATCGGGGTCATCAGGTGCTATTGATAAATACAGCTGTGTGTCATCAGCATAGCTGTGGTAGCTCACGTTGTGTCCTGAGATAATCTGACTTAATGGAAGAATGTAGATTGAGAAGAGCAGCGGACCCAGGATAGAGCCTTGTGGAACACCATATAGGATATCATGTGTCTTTGAGTTGTAATTACCACAACTAACAAAGAATTTTCTCCCTGCCAGGTAGGATTCAAACCAATTTAAGACACTGCCAGAGAGGCCCACCCATTGACTAAGGTGATTTCTAAGAATATTATGATCAATAGTGTCAAATGCGGCACTCTAAGAGGATGAGAACAGATAAATGGCCTCTGTCTGCATTTACCCGCAAGTCATTGACTACTTTAACAAGCGCAGTTTCTGTGCTGTGATTTGTTCTAAAACCTGACTTAAATTTATCAAGAATAGCTTGTTTATTGAGGTGCTCATTTAACTGCATAATGACTGCCTTCTCTAGAATTTTTACTTAAGAAAGGCAGGTTAGAGATGGGTCTAAAATTTTCAAGAGCAGAGGGGTCGAGGTTATTTTTCTTAAGTAGGGGTTTAACTACCGCAGTCTTAAGACAGTCTGGGAAGACTCCCGTATCTAATGACGAATTTACTAGGTCAAGAATACTATCAATTAGTACGCCCGATACTTCTTTGAAAAAATTTGTTGGTATTGGGTCAAGGACGCAGGTGGAGGGTCTCAGTTGAGAAATTATTTTATGTAAATCAGGTAAGAGTTTAATTTGTTTATAACGGAATACTGGGGTTTAGGAGGATCCTTACTGTTGGGGAGATATACTATGTTATTTCGAATATCATTAATTTTTTGATTGAAAAATACAGCAATAGCCTCACAGGTTTTACTGGAAGCACTTAGGAGGCATTCCTTTGAGTTACCTGGGTATAACAGATGATCAATCGTCGAGAATAAGACTCTGGGATTACTAGCATTGTTATTTATAATCTTAGAGAAATAGCAGCACCTCTCAAGATGGACTGTGTTATTGTATTCTGTTATTTTAACTTTTAATATTTCATATTGGATAGTTAGTTTAGTCTTCCTCCATTTACGCTCAGCTCTACGGCATGTTCTCTTTAGATCAGACACTCTTTGGGTCTTCCATGGTATAACAATGCTAGAAGATTTTTTAACTGCCTTTTCAGGTGCAACTAAGTCAACAGCAGCTCTCACTTTAGTATTAAATCTTTCCACCTTATTATTTACATTATCCTCGCTATTATAGTTGGCACTATAAACGGACTGATTGTTTAGAATGTTTGTAAGTTTTAAAGCTGCTGATGAGTCAAAGAAGCGTTTTTTAACAATATGCATCTCATGAGTGTTTTCTATCATTATTTCTATATTAAAAAGTAGAAGAAAATGGTCTGATAGACCCGTATCAATGACCTGCTTTATATCAACTTTTAGTCCTTTAGTAATTACTAAGTCTAAAGTATGACCTGCTTTATGTGTAGGCTGATTAATGAGCTGTCTCAAATCAGAAGTGTCCAGGAGGTTCATAAATTCTTTTACTTTTTGGTCACATTGGTTATCTATATGAAAATTAAAGTTGCCGACTATTAAGAGTGTGTCATAGTTCGTAATTAAAATTGACATTAAGTCAGAGAATTTCTCAAAGAAAGACGTGTTGAATTTAGGAGGTCTATACACGGATAATACTAGAACATGAGAATCTCCATGAATAACAACGGCGAGATACTCAAAGGACTTGAATTTACCAAAACCGACATCTTTACATTTTAACCGGCTCGAGTAAATGCTTGCTAGGCCACCGCCTCTCTTTGCTTGGTGATCTGCAGGAGTAAAACTGTAATCCAGAGGCGCAGATTCGATTAAAACAGCTGCGCCATCTGAGCTAAGCCACGTTTCACTTAAAATCAATTTTTCTATCACTAATAAGATCGAAGGAACCTCATCCGGCTCAGGGTAGGAGAGGAACCTTGTATGCCTGATGAGTATCCATCAGTGCAAAACCCCACTCCTGGTACCATGTGAGTCACTGTCTTGCACCCGAGAGAAGACGCTGAGGCCACAGACTTCAGGAAAACCAACTTTATTTTCATCAAAACAGGCACACTTAGGGTCTTTATTCAAATGGAAGCTACCACCTCAATACACACAGACACAGCAAATGAGCGGTGACAGCGCCATGTTAGTGGCTGCGTTAGACTGTTCTCCGCATCATCCATCAGCCAACCAGCACATGACGTGGTTACCTTGGCAAAGGACAAAACAATCCTTGCCTGCATTGATAAGAGTTTTGGCACACTATGCAGCTCGGGGAGTTTTGGGGTCTCAGAACCTTCACAATATACATATATGGTCATGTGCATGTGCATAGGGGACAGATGAAGGGCTCTAGCAACTGTAATTTTACCAGCACTGGGTCCTAATGCCTTTTTTTTCCTCCCTCTACAAACCAGATAACTGATGGCTGTGACACCTCTGGACCCGCCTCTTCCTGCTGGAAGGACTGAAAACCGGAAGCCCGCCATCTTTGTCAGTTTTGTCCACAACTCTTGTCTGGAAGGATGTCTCTGCAATTATTGCATGTTTTTTCTTTTGCTTTGCAATTCAGTTATATGGGGTTACTAGGCTGGTACCCCAAGTCTTTAGCGTTGTTATCTCTTTTCTCTTGGTAAATATACTGTATATATATTGTGGCGGACGGCTGGGGTCCATGCCCGGCCAAGACGCCCCTTCACTGTATATTCAGGGGGAGCAGCCCTGGAGTGTGAAATACCTCCCCCTGGACGCAAGATGGCCGCCCCCCTGGGTTGGAGTGGTGCCTCGGTTTCCTGCAGAGCTCCAGGGGAATTGGAGTTGGGTGCAGCCCTGTAGAGTCAGGGGGTGCTGTAACTGGGACTCCTGAGCCCATGTGGGCAGCATATTGGTCACACCCGGAAGTGCAGCCGGAACTCGGCAATCAAGCACCTGGAGCACTTCTGGGTGAACTATAAAAGGAGCCAACGACAACCACTCAGCAGCAGGAGTCGGGTGGAGGAGGACAAAGTTGCCTGGGAGGAGTGGTGGTGCAAGAAAGAAGAGTGTTTAGTGCTTGTGTTGGTACTTTGGGACTGTTTTGTGGCTGGGGGACATGGGGAAGACATGCCCTCCATCTGAAGAAAATAAAAGATTTCTTGGGTTTTATACATGCCTTCATGTCCAGTCTGTGTTGGGTCGGGCGTACTATATATATATATATATATATATATATATATATATATATATATATATATATATATATATATATATATATATAGGGCGGCATGGTGGCGCAGTGGTAGCGTTGCTGGCTTGCAGTTAGGAGATCCGGCTTTGCTTCCTGGGTCCTCCCTGCATGGAGTTTGCATGTTTTCCCCGTGTCTGCATGGGTTTCCTCCAGGTGCTTTGGTTTCCTCCCACAGTCCAAAGACATGCAGGTTAGGTGCATTGGCGATTCTAAATTGTCCCTAGTGTGTGCTTGGTGTGTGTGTGAGTGTGTGTGCGCGCCCTGCGGTGGGCTGGCACCCTGCCCGGGGTTTGTTTCCTGCCTTGCGCCCTGTGTTGGCTGGGATTGGCTCCAGCAGACCCCCGTGACCCTGCAGTTAGGATATAGCGGGTTGGATAATGGATGGATATATATCACTTGCCCACCCCACAACCTCCACCCCTGGGGGCACACTTCACGCTAGCCACTTCGCGTCTTTGCCACTTGCTAAGGAGATGTGAACGGATCAGCTGCTGGCTGTCTCTGTCTGCTAGCTGCTACTGAGCTGCGTGTTCTGCATGTCGCGCTGCTTGTTGATCATTTAAAAGCCAGTACAGTAGCTGTCTTTTGTCTCACTACCTTGTCTCATGGGACATTAAAGTGTCTCGGAGAAATTGTTTGTAATTAGGGCATGACGTACAAGTAGTCTCATGGGACTTCAAAGTGTCTCTCTGTGATGATCATGTCTCGACCCAAGATTTTTTTATATAATATATATATATATTGTGGCGGATGGCCGGGGCCCTTGCCCGGCCGGGATTCCTCTTCATTTTATGGTCCAGGGTAACAAGCAGAGACACAACAGTACCTCCCCTGGGATGCTAAAGGGCAGCCCCCCTGTGTAGCAGTGGTGCCTCAGATTCCCGGAGGGCTCCATGAGAGATGGAGTTCTCTACAACCCTGTTGGGATCTGGGTGTGCCGCCAGGGGGCACTCCAGTGATTCCTGAGCCCATGTGGGCGGCTCTTCCACCACACCCAGAAGTGCAAATGGAAATAAGGCATCAAACACCTGGAACACTTCTGGGTGAGCTATAAAAGAAGCCAGTAGCCACCACTCCAGGAGCCAGAGTCGGGAAGAGGGAGACAAAGCTTGCCGGAGAGGAGAGGAGGAGAAAGAGAAGAAGAATTGTGTGGGCTTGTGCTTATTGGGACTGTGTTGTGCCTGTGGGAACGGGGAAGGCGTTGCCCACAGGCGAAAAAAAGTAAATAAAAACATTTATTTGTTTTATCAGTGTGCCTCTTGCGTCTGTTTGTGCTGGGTTGAGCGCTGGTATAGCGGCTTTTGTCACTATATATATACACATATATATATATCCGAATGTCACCCATTAAAAAAATGCTTAGCATATAATTGTGCACATAACAGTGTATCATTTATAGATGACACCTCCCTAACTAATCATTCAAAAGGAACTGGAAACTGAGCATCTCTTACAAGGTGCATTCGGGATCAGCAGGCTCCAGGCTTCAAACTGCTCGGTAAGTGAAAAGAGGAGTGGAAAAGGGCAAAGCAGTCATTCACAATGAGCTCCAGGTGGCGAAACTCAGCACCCTGCTGAGTTGGTGTCTTCTGTTCTTATTTGCCCTTTGCAGCATAGCTGTAGGAGCTTTGCATTTTAGCTTCTGATCAATTGTTTTATTTATTACTTATCTGTCGTAAAAATAAACCTACTGGCAAATGGGTGTCACTATGACACAATCGTTGACTCAGGTGCCTCACATCTCTGACACTGCATTCGAATCCCAGAAATCCAGATGTAGTACTGAAAGAAAAACAAACTAAGCTCAGAACTAACACTTATCTCCAGGGAATAATAATAAGAAGAAGAAGAAGAAGGCAGTTAACCAGAGCTAACAACAGAAGGGTGCATGCAGTATGTGAAATAAAGGTAATAAAAACATGCTCTGTTGCAATTCTGGCACCACAGATTAACAAGAACAGGTGTGGCCTTCAAAAACACCAACAAAAAAACAGGCCAGAAACATGACTGGCCAACCCAAAAATAGGCCTCACCCAGGCAAGCCTGACTCTAGGCAACTGGGAGGCTCCAGGTCCGACTAGTCCCCCAAAATGGAAAGCAGGTTTATAAAGTAAAAACAATAGCATAGAGTCTCAAAAAGCTCAAGGTGTGTTCCATCCAGGGAGAGCATTGTAAAAACTCTGCTGAGGGTTGAGACAAGTCCACAAAAATCTTTATAAAATTGAAGAGCTATACACAAAAATCTGAAAATATAACAAAATGCTTAAAAGAGTGGAAAGGAGTTGCAAATAAGATAATCCCAAAGCAAACAAGCCCCAATACATAAATCAGAAAACAAAATCCTTAAAGCAGAGGCAGAAAATTAAAAAAAAAGAGTAGAAGTAAAGTACAGCAATAATCAAAGAGAGAACTCACATTCAGCTAAAAGTGAGACACTGTGTTACACAACAGGGCTGGGGGAGGTCCTACAATGATGATGGACAGGTGGCCCCGCCTCTTGGGAACCACCCACAAAACACAGGGAAAATAAAGATAGATAGATAGATAGATAGATAGATAGATAGATAGATAGATAGATAGATAGATAGATAGATAGATAGATAGATAGATAGATAGATAGATAGATAGATAGATAGATACTTTATTAATCCCAAGGGGAAATTCACATACTCCAGCAGCAGCATACTGATACAAAAAAACAATATTAAATTAAAGAGTGATAAAAATGCAGGTATAACAGACAATACTTTGAATAATGTTAACATTTACCCCCCCCCCCGGGTGGAATTGAAGAGTTGAATAGTGTGGGGGAGGAACGATCTCCTCAGTCTGTTAGTGGAGCAGGACGGTGACAGCAGTCTGTCGCTGAAGCTGCTCCTCTGTCTGGAGATGATCCTGTTCAATGGGTGCAGTGGATTCTCCATGATTGATAGGAGCCTGCTCAGCGCCCGTCGCTCTGCCACAGATGTCAAACTGTCCAGCTCCGTGCCTACAATAGAGCCTGCCTTCCTCACCAGTTTGTCCAGGCGTGAGGCGTCCCTCTTCTTTATGCTGCCTCCCCAGCACACCACCGCGTAGAAGAGGGCACTCGCCGCAACCGTCTGATAGAACATCTGCAGCATCTTAAAGACATTTATAGAAACACTATATACCATATATACTCACGGATAAGTCAGGACTTGATTTTACTGTATATTTCTGGTATTTTATAATGTCGGTCGTATAAGTTGAATGCGGAAAACTCACGCTATTGGTACAAGGGATTATGATATGCTAACGCAAACCTGAGAGAGTAACCATGGAGCACACTGTCTTTTTTTCTATGTAATGTGCCTACATGACCAGACAGTAATACCCGAACTATTCAGAAGCGACGTTTGCACTGATTTGTGTTTTTTGTATCTCACACCCTCATACACCTTTATCATAACAGCATCCCTTATCTACGGTGGAGCGTTCAATCAGAAGAAAATATGAAGCTGGTTTTAAATTAAATGTCATTGAAATAGTGAAAGAAGTTGGTAACTGTGTTGCTACAACAAAATTTGATGCATCTGAGAAACTGATGTGAGATTGGAGAAGGCAAGAAGGTGTAAAAAAAAAATGTAAGTATCGCATTTTTGAATGGATGTGCACGGGACACTGCCTCCCCCGGAGCACTAGAGGGTAGATCCCCCTGGGTTGCTGTGGTTTCATGGCTTTCCACAGAGCTTCATGGGAGTTGGAGTTCAGGACAGACCAGTTGGGTTCTTTGGGAGTCAACAGGGGAGCTGCAGAGCCCTACATTGGGATTCCACCACACCTGGGAGTAATTCCAGATCTGACTAATGAGCCACCTGGGGCACTCCTAAGAGCAGCATAAAAGGAGCCGCCTCACTTCACTTGGCGAGCCAGAGTCAGGTGGAATAGGGACAAAGCGTGTGAGAAGAGAAGAGAAGAGAAGAGAAGAGAAGAGAAGAGAAGAGAAGAGAAGAGAAGAGAAGTGGAGGTGGACTGAGGAAGACAAGGGAAGATAGAAGGACTGTGTTTGGTGCTTGGAAACTGTGGTGCAGTGGGGAATGAGACAAAAGTGCTTCCCCACAGTAATAAAGCCATGTTGTGTGGCAAGACTTGTGTCTGCGTCTGTCAGTGTCGGGGTTTGGGTGGCTGGAGCGCCCTCTGGTGGCCACAATACATAAATACAATACAATTCAATACAATAACTACATCAGTACCACTGGTATGCATATCAAACATTAACAATCAAATCAGCAAAACTGGAACATTAGAGATTACCCATGAAGAGTAAATACTGATTTGTAATTTTTATTACAAATACTGAGAAATTACCTTTGCTTGAAATGACTTTCTGCTAAAAAAATCCTTATCCTCTGAGCAGTCCTCCTTTTGAAACTTTGATACTGAACGGTTAATAGCAGCTCCCTCTAAAAGCAGAATATCTCTGAGTTGCCTACAGATAATCTCAGAGCCACTTCATTTCAAGGGGTGGCATTTGGTTTTTTTTGTTTTTTTTCATACTGGGAAACTTCTCACTTTTTAAAATGTGTAGTTCATTCATGACAGTCCCATTCATTCAAAAGATGGGACATTAGCAGAAATTAATAGAGACCAGCCTTGGAGTTAATGTGCCTTGCCATACTCATCCATCACAAATTAAAGCAAATGAGATGACAGAGATGTGTGTGTGTGTGTGTGTGAGAGCATGAGTGTGGCATCACAGAGTAAGCCTGGTCTTTGATACCATCTTGTGGTCAATATAAGAAGTGCCCCTCAGAACACACCATAGTTGATTTTATTAAAAGGAAACCCCTATTTTAATGCTATAAGCCAGTGGTGGGCAGCGTCAGTCACTGAGGGCTGCAGTGGCTGCAGGTTTTTGTTCCAACCCAGTTTCTGAATGAGAAGTCAATTATTGCAGATAAAGCACTTATTGCTCAAGTGACATTTTGATGTTTCATTTCAGTGGTCTCGCTTGTTAAGTTTCCCCACCCTTAATTGCTTTTTTCAGTCTTAAACAGCTGCATTCAGTGTTTTTAATGGCTCCTTATTAGCAATAAGAAGCAGATGACAAGAGAGCCAGCAATTCTCCCTCTAACTTGTTTCCATTGACATGTGTGTGTTCATCATGCACTATTTGGTTTAATAAAACACTTAAGAGAAAAAATGTGACAGACTGAAAATTATCCATTATAGGTTTCAAATTATTTGGTTGATATCCTTGGAAAGGACAATCTACAATATAAGAACCTAAAACTGCAGACTAACAAGCCATAAAAGTAAATATGCAACTTGGTTGGAATGAAAACCTGCAGCCACTGCGGCCCTCCAGGACTGACATTGCCCACCCCTGCTATAATCCATCAGTTTTGAATTTAGCTTGACCTGGTCAGAGTGGCAGAGAGCCACTCTGGCAGCAGTAGGCACAGAACAGGAATCAGAGAGGATGGCAACAAAGAGGGGAAGTTTAAAAACACAAACCCAAACTGTGTGTGAATTGTGCCATTGCTATGTTTTATGGAATAAAAACAGAAGTTCAATTGACGTAACCCGAACTTACTTCAGATCTCCATTAAGTACAACAAGCCCACTGTCATTAGTTTAAATTTTGCTATAAAAGTATCAGTTTAGGTTTACACTTTTAAATGTTCTGTTCTTTCCACATACCCTATGACAGGATCCTCCAGATTTGTCATCAAGAACCCCACATGGCTGGCTGCCGGGGTTCATATCAACAGTTCCTTTTTCAGAGATCGACTCTAACTTTTAATTTATATGCTTTAGGAGTAAAACTGTTGTCCATTCATCCAATTTTCAAACAGATTTGTTACAAGATATCAAAACTGGCAGAAGGCAGGTGTGACCTGTAGGCACCCCAAACACCCAAACACAACCAAACCACACAGTCACTGGTTCAAGGAAATATGTTTTATTTAAGATAATACCTTCTACAAGTTTTATTACCTGATAAATCAGTCACAGTTTTGTTTCTTTTCTTTTTCCATCTCCACTCTCATCTGAGCAAACCTTGTTGAGCTCCTCCTGACTCTCACTGCTGCTATTCAACACAAACCCTGGAGCACTTCTCATCACACAGGATTGCCACCTCAAAGCATTTCTGGGTCTCTGTAAAAGGGGAGCCTGTTCTCCCCCTAGCAGCACCAGAGAAGCTCAACAGGGCTGCAAAACAAAGCTACAACTCCAGTGCAGCATTGCAGGTGTCCAAATGGGAGCCATGGCAGAGGGACACTGCCATCTGGTGTACTGGGGGGTCACAAAGTCTCAAGAGGCAGTCACGCTCTGTCCTTCCCTCATCATTCTGTAGCTCTGGACTGGGTTATCATTTTTATGCTGATGATACTCGACTCTATTTCAATGTTAAAAGCGAAACATCATCAGAGCATTCTCAGCTCACAACTTGCCTCAGTGAAATTAATACCTGGATGGAGAGGAACTCCTGCTTCGCCTTCAGTACAGTAGCTCCCTGTGTCTTACAGAATTGAATATAAAATTCTATTATTCATCTGCAAAGCTTTAAATGGCCTCGCACCTTCCTGTATCAGTGACCTTCTCCATCACTATGCTCCTGTTCTCCCACTACAGTCCTCTGATTCTGACAATTTTGTTGTGACCCTCACTAACCTGCTCTCTGTGAGTGACAGGGACTTAAGCTGTATAGCATCCAGACTTTGGAATGACTTCCCTAAATTAATTAGGTCAGCGGACTCCATTCATTCTTTTAAAAAAATAACTTAAAACTCATCTATTTGGGAAGGCTTTTAACTTAACCTGTCATTCTGTCTCCTCTGTCAGTCTTCCTCTCTGTCCAGATGCTCAGTATAATTTGCATGTATGTTATATCACAAATGATGTTACTTGCAAGGTTTTCTTTTAGTACTGAATTTAGTATTTTATGCTGGTTTATTGTCTTGTATTCTGTTTAATGCCTTTATATATCCTTTATCTGTCTGTTTTAATGTTCTTTTCAGGAAACATCTGTATCCAATGTTACATATACTGTACCTGCTGTTTCTTTATGAGACTCTGTGAAGTGCCTTGAGAATCGGAAAGGTGCTATATAAATGAAATGTAGAGGGTGAGTCAAAATTATGTTAACATTTAAATGGCGGAAACAATTTATTCACAAAACATACTTCATATGTGCAAGATGAGTTACAGGAATGTTTCAACCGGTTTGCCATCATGTTCAACACACAAAAACGAACAAGCAACAGTACCATTTAAAGCCCAGACACACATATCACAAGGAATAGATGATACCACAGTCCGTATTCTGTCCTTCAGGTCATTGATATCATGAACATTCCTGCTATACATGCGCTCCTTCACCATACCCCATAACCAGAAATAACAGCGTGTCAAATCAGGGGAGTGTGGAGGCCATGGCAGTGGTCCACCACGATCTATCCATCAACCTGGAAAAGTGTGGTTGAGATTAAACAAATAATCCATTATTGTTAACATAATTTCGACTCACCCTGTATTATTATAATAGTCTCTGACCAGGATAGGTATCACTAACCAACCTGGTCGTAATGCCCATCCATCCATGTCTTTCATTTGTAATGGCTTGCTGGCCTGGTGAGGAACCATCTATCATGACCGGTGTTACTTGACATGCTCTCTCCTACTATGTACGCTAACTCTACTGGAGTTTTCCCACCATGTTTCAGTAAATGACAGCATAAAAACAGAAGTAAGGAGTTCATCAGATAAGATGATTTGTGTGTTCTCTTTAATAAAACATTAAACTACTGTATGTACGAGTGGGGACCCAAAAATAACCGGAAATTTGTTGTTGTTAGGTTGGTACTTGTAGTATGTGGTTGGTCCGCTAGGGCGATCTAGTTACACTCCTCACAAGTCAGTCTGCCAAGTGCCATCAGTCTGGAAGGTTGTGCTTGTGTTCAGTGAATTTTTTTGTAAAAGTAGTTTTGTGCAACAGTGTGAGAAGGAAACGCCCTGATTTGTGGGAGTCAGGCGATTGGTTCTTTCATCATGACAATGCTCCATCTCACACTGCTCTTAGCATTCGCCAATTTTTGGCAAGAAACAGTATGACAACCCTGAACCACCGGATTTAGCTCCGTGTGATTTCTTTTTGTTCCCTCGGATGAAAAAAGACTTGAAAGGAAGGCGTTTTGCTGACGTCGAAGAGGTAAAACAAGAAACGACCAGAGCATTAATGGGCATTACTTCAGACGAATTTAAAAAATGTTTTGAACAATGGAACAAACGGTTAGATAAGTGTATTTCCACCAATGGCGAGTACTTTGAAGGAGTAGTACAGTAGTTTGTACAGAAAATTAAATTAAACACATTTTAAAAATATTTCCGGTTATTTTTGAGTCCCCCCTCGTATGTACAGTGGACCCTTGACTTACGAACTTAATTCATTCGTGAGAGCTGGTTGTAACTCAAATTGGTTGTAAGTCAAGACTATTTTTCCCATAAGAAATAATGGAAAAACCCATAATGCATTCCGAACCTCACACAGCAACACTTACTTAACCTTTTCATAATAAAAAAGGGTTGTATAATAAAACACCAAAAATTTTTCTAATGTACTAACCAAAAAGTTATAAAAAGTGCCTAGCCTACCAGAAACAACAATTTCATACTGTACTCACCATTTAATTTGACATCTTTGGGCTGCAGGAAGGGAGCAGGAGGAGAATGAAATGGAAGGTGGTTATTGTTTGGAAGGAGCCTCCTTATACAAATCTTTTCTTTGTAAAATTGTCAAGATGGTGGATTTCGACATGCTGTACATATTAGCGAGATCGGTCACACGAACGCCACTCTCATATTTCCACACAATTTCCTTCTTCGTTTCGATTGTGATCGCTTTCTTTACCTTTCGTTACCTTTTCTTCCTTCCTTAGCAATTATCAAAAAAAATTATATAAATCACTGCACTGACCAAAATTACGTCCACAAGCACATGTATCTGGGGTCCAACTGATGCTTACGAATGATCTAGGCTGTTTGTTTACAATCGCGGATACATGTGACCGCATTCAGGTCGTAACGCAAGATGTTGGTCGTAAATCAAAACAAAAATTTTGGTTGTAAATCAAGTTGTTCGCATGTCAGGCCGGTCGTATATCAAGGGTCGACTGTATTTGTATTTTATTTTATTGTATTTTTTTTGAGAAGCACACTGCTTTATTCCATAAGGTTAACAATATGACTAAGGGCTTTCTACAGACAAAACACAATGAATCCCAGGTGTGCTATCATTACAACCCCAACAACTTTAAGTTCCATTTTTAAAAAAGTAAAACATCCCATAGTTTATATATGACTAGCCTTCCCCCGCGGCTTTGCCTGCTCTCTACTCCTGACGTCACTCTTCCCCCTCCTCAAGCAAACTATAATTTTTAGCACAATGAGAGAAGTCGCAAAATCAACCAGAATGTCCAAGCAAATTATAGGAATAAAAAGATCTAAATCCTTTAAGTAGTTCTCTCGTTCGCTAACGAAGCGGAGTTAAGATTACGCCTTGAGGCAGACGCATGAGTGAGGAGGGCCCCGCCCCCCTCCCTGCAGCCTGATGAGTCTCTTTCGGATTCACGCTAATACTGTAAATCGGTACCACAAGTGAACTATGATACTTGATACTATGATACGCTGTGAGAAAGTCGCAAAATCAACGGAATGTTCAAGCAAATTATAGAAAAAAACCCGATCTAAATCTGTTAAGTAGTTCTCTCGTAAAAAGCAGACAGATATAGAAATGGGTCTAAAAAACTATAAGAAATTTCATGCTTGGACCAAGAAATTTTTAAAACCGTTTCTTAGTGAGCATCTATGGGCCAAGAGTAACCTACATTCCAAATTTCAAGTCCCAAGTCCTCATGGTTCGGGAGATTTCGTGATGAGTGAGTCAGTGGTATTTGTACATTTAATAAAATAAAATATGGAGCCTGTCCAAACACTAGTCCATTTCCAGCTCACAAATCTGCTTATATGCAGGTGGTGCAGTGGTAGTGCTGGTACTTTGAAGTAAGGAGATTGTGGGTTCGCTTGATGGGTCCTCCCTGCATGGACAGCACTTTGATTAGTGAGAAAAGTGCTATATAAATGTAAATAATTATTATTATTACCCAAAAGAGCAGTTCCATGTTTTCATAAGGTGATCATAAATCTTGGACATCTGTCCGCTAATGGCTGGTGGGCCGGGCCACACAAATGGTCTCCAGCAGTGCTTATCCAGTTTGCACCGATTCCTAGACATGCAGCACCAGTCAGTAGTTGGCATAAGCATCTCATTGTACCAGCAGACAGAAAAAATCATTAAGGAAGACTCCCTGGGCATCATGTGGAGATAAATGATAAAATCCAATCAGATCACGGTGTTCAACCTATTTATTTATTTTTTTTTAAATCTCGAAGTCAAAGATGGTTGTTTGTATTTTAATACATTCTTGCTTATCATGACACTGCAGAGTGGCATCTTCTTGTCTGTTGGTCAGAAATGTAAGTAAGACATTCACTGTAGTTTGTATACGTGACAGTACTGTACCTACTACTTTTCTGCTTCTTTGGTTCTGTGCAGATGGAGTCCATTTTATATTCCCTTACCCTTTGTCTTCCTCCTGCTTTCTATCACTTTTACTCTCTCATTCTATGGTTTTATTTTTCTCATACAGTAAACAAACCATTTCTTCTTTCTCTTGCTGACATATTCATTTAGACTTCTCTTTTCTTTGAATGATTAACTTTCGATTGCATTTGGAAATCATGGAATCCCCAAATCTTTTCATATTCAGTTTACAAAAACATTGAACTAAACAACATAATATACATGTTACTGTGTACATGGTAAGTAGCAAAAAAGACAAAACAAGGATGACATCTTGGGTAGCTGTGTGACGTACCCAATGACCTTAGTAGGTTTCAGTCTCCACATTAGAGGATTTCTCCACATTTTATAATGCTACCTTATGGAATCTTAGTTATGCTGGTAAAACATTGAGATGACATCACCATTTACTCAAGAACGAGACATTAATCAAATACAACAAGATTGATTGAAATAAAAAAGGCATTATAAAAGCCTGCCAAGAAGGAAAGAAGGTAACAAAAATAAGGTTGAGGACTCCAGTCTGTTAGAACAATTCACAACTTCTGATTTTGTGTTACATCCAAATCTACTGACAACACATAATACAGCAGAGTACAGTATGATGGTGAGGAGGTCATCGTGTTTTAAACGTCATCTTTAAAAGTAGTTTAATAATAAAATGAATAATTCTTAACATTTACATAGTACTTTCTCACTACTCAAAGAGCTTTAGTGGGGAGCCACTTCAACCACCACTAATGTGCAGCATCCATCTGGACGATACAACGGCAGCCATTTTTGCACCACACTGCTCACCACACGTTAGCTGTTAGAGACAGCCAGTTAGAGACAGGGAATGATTAGGGGGCCAGAATGACTAGGCAGTGGTGGACAATTTAAACAGAGACTTCGGGATACACCATACACCTTACAAAGGATGCCCATGGATCTTTAATGACCAGGATCTCGATTTTATGTCTCATATGACGGACGGCGCCATTTTTACAGCACGGTATCCCCATCACTGCACTGGGGCATTAGGATCCACATTCATACCACAGGGTAGGCTCCCTCTGCTGGCCTTGCCAACACCTCTTCCGGTAGCAACCCAAGCTTTTCCTGGTTGGTCTCCCATCCCATCTCTACAACCACTACAAGAAACCAGAATTGCAGTTTTAAAATAAATATACAATTGTGCCTGTTCAAATTATTCCAGTTTAGGGTGATAGGGGTCACAGTTGTGCAGATCTTAATAAATGTATTTTAATGAATGGATTACAACGTGCCTGATTTCAGAAGCATTTAAGACACATTTAAATTGATGTTGGGGATAGCCAGGCCCAAAATGTGTTGACTGCAGCCCATTTGGATATCAAGAAGGTGTTTTCCCTGATTCTGATGTTAAATATACTTCTCTACGGGAATAACCACAGTTGGTCAGTACAGCTAAAAAATACTGTGCAAAGACATCATCAACAGAAAGGAAAAACCTGGAAATGGTTATTAGAAAGGATTAATCAGTGGAAGAAACTGCTGACAATACTCTAAAAGTCTATTAAAGCTTAATGTTGATAAAGAAACAGGAAAAATATCTTAATCTGTGTCAATTATGGCGCTCTTAGGGTGGCCCCGCCTCTTAAGGCTTCACCCACAACATGCAAGGAATGGAGGCATATTTAAAGTAACAGGACATAATTATCAAATTATAAACAGCACCAACAGAAATATCGTAAGACTTGAAAGTAATAATTCAAAAATAACAATAAAACATAAAATATTTAATATATACACCTATACATAGTAGTTGCTCTCTTGGAAAGTAGATGCAATATGATTGCAAAGCAACTAAAGCAGTTGCCTCACAGCATCATGACCACTCGATCCAGACCTGAACAATTAAGATGGACTTCACATCTGAGCCACAGTGAACACTGTGGAACATATGAAAACTTGTTGAAAGACAAAACAAAAGTTGCAGCCAAACATGATATGTCAATACCTGAAGTAATTCCTTAAGCTATTTCTGAAATTGACTAGTATTTTCATGCCAGCAAAAGGTCTTTCCTATGTGGACAATAAAAAAGCACATGACATGGTCTCAAATAAAATGGCCACCAAAACCCCTTGTGAAATGACATTCACATACATATAGTAGAATTATGCCCTTTATTAGGTACACCCACTGTACATAACATCAAATGAATCCCCAATATACTTTCAGAAAAGATTGCATTTCACAAGCAAGGACTCGGGAAAATTGTTGATAGTCCCCATGCGTAAGTTGATTCCAATTTGTGACATAAGTGTTAGCTTACTGCGGTTCTCTGTTCTGTATAGTTAATTCCAACACATCCCACAGATGCTGGTTTGAGATCTGGTGACTGGAAAGGCTACTACATTAAGTTAAAATCAGTGTCGTGTTCATACAATTAATTCACCCAAGCCTTTCCCGTGACTTTGGGATGAAGCATTATGCATAGATTTTTAACCTGCTTCTCTTGTTCATAGATGTGATTATCTTGATGAAAATGCCCATTCACAGATGGATGCACTATTGACATGAAAGGATGCAGTTGATCAACAATGATGTCCACATATCTTGTGACATTCAAGTATTGGTCACCCTGTGCCAGGGGACCCAAGCAGTGACACAAAAACACAACCCACACCATTACATCACTACTGCCAGCTGCCATCATTGTCACCTAGCCGGGTGGATCCATGGAACCAGGAGATTTCCTTCCTATCCTGGTTTTCTAATCAACTTCTTAATAGCCTCATTTGATTGGCTATCTGAGCATTCTATTTGCCAGTAGGCTGTTTATTGTGTGTATATCACTAGATGATTACAGTATGAAACTGTTGCACAATCTTAATTATCAAAAACTGAAAATATGTCTGCTAGGTAATTGTCAACTCTACATCAGCTTATATGGGTGGCTTCTAGTGTTGTGTCAACTTCTGCTCAAAAGTTCCAGCTCCCCTAGTTTTATTGTTGGGTTGTGCTTCTTCTGCAAATGCATAAATGGAAACTTTCAGATTAATAATGGATGGAGAACACTCAATGATGTTTCTTTAGTTTACACTATATGGCCAAATGTTTGTGGACGCCTGATCATCACACCTACGTGAGCATCCTAAGACTGTGGACAATAATATGGAGTTCATTGCCCCTAATACACTCTCTACACACACACAATTTTGAGGTTATAATAGCCTCTATTCTTCTGAGAAGGCTTTCCACAAGATTTTGGAGTCTATTGGAATGTATGTCCAGCTTGCCAAAACAGCATTTGTCTTTTGTCTGATGTTGGATGAGAAGATCTGGCTCACAATTGGCATTCCAGTTCATCCTAAATGTGTTCAGTTGGGTTGACGTCTGGGCCCTGTGCAGTCCACTTAAGTTCCTCTGTGTCATTAAGAACCTGGCTTTTTACACAGGGCCACAATTCTGATAAAACTGATAAAGGTCGTCCTCAGACTGTTGCTGCAAAGTTGGAAGTGCACAATATTCTAAATTGTCTTTGTATGCTGCATCATTAACAGCTCATATCCTGAATATCAGCCCCAGATCATTATCATTCCTCCTCCAAACTTTAAAGCAGGGACTATGCAGTCTGAAAGGTAGTGTTCGCTCAGCACTGACCAGACCCAGATTCATTCATCAGACTGCCAGATTGGGAAGAGAGATTCATCACTCTGGAGAACATGTTTCCACTGCTCCAGAGTCCAATGATGGCATGTTTTACACCACACTAGCTGACACTTGGCATTGTCCATACTGATCTTAGGCTTGTGTGCAGCTGCTCAGCCATGGAAACCCATTTTCCATGAAGCTCCCAAAGCACAGTTCTTACGCTGATGTTGGTTCCAGAGGCAGTCTGAAACTCCATTTTGAGTAATGCAACAGAAAATGGGAGATTTTTACATGCTATGTGCTTTAGCACCTGCTGGCTCCACGTTGTGACTTTGTGTGGTCTGTAACTTCGTGGCTGAGCTATTGCTGCTCCTGGACACATCTATTTCACAATAATTGCACTTACTGTTGACTGTGTCAGATGTAACCAGATCAGAAATTTCACATACTGACTTGTGGAAAAGGGGGCATCCTATGACAGTGCCACATTTAAACTTACTCATCTAATCAGTATGACCCATTCTATAGCCAATATTTGCAAATCGATATTAGATGGCTATGTGATTGATTTTATGCAATGGGAGGTGTGCACATAGTGTATTTTAAATCACTGCCTACATAACATGTAGATGAAGAGTATTGATTTAGAGATCTGTGGATCAATAAGACAGCCCACTGCAGCAAATAACCGCCAACAGCAGTCACTCTGGTCGCCTAAAACTGTGTAACAAGAACCGGTCAAGCTATTGATGGAGCATTAAATGGATGGCCGTTACCGTTGACAAGTGGAAATTTATTCTGTTTTACTCTGCAAAAAGTACAGTGCAGGGTAATAATTAAACGCTTTCAAATATACAGTTGTTTATTTCGTATGACATAATTACAAAAATTGTAAAACACAAAACAAAACGGACAGAAACCTGGCCGTAATGTAATAGATGGTCACTCGTGAAAGTCATGCCCAGTATCTAATAGAATAACAGTGGAAAATCCGATTCGTTTTATTGAGCAGTTTCTCCTTCGATTGCTCTGAGATGATCTTGACAACATCCACACACAGATCGACTTTGGTTTAACGGGCTAAAAAACAATCACTTTATCGGGTGGCGCGATGCCCGTGAATCCGCCTCATAATTTCAAGCACGAAAAGACAGAGTGAACTAACTTTCAATTAAACGGCAATACAGCATTGTCACTGAATCAAGCATAGAAATAGTAAAATATTTTTTTACCTTTAAATTGTTACGGAGCTACCAATCACAGCTTACTTTCAGCCCTTGCACTCCGCTACTTGATTGGCCAAACCACTTGTCGCCCCGCCTTCTTGTCACTGCTACGTTCCACTAAGTGGGCGTGGCTTATCGTTCGCTCGTTTCAATTGTATATTTATTTTCTTTTCTGGTATAGAGGCGGTGGGCGGCTCTGGAGAAAGGATCTCTGTACGGAGAAAAAAAAAAAAAAAGAAAGAGGTTGTAGCTGTGATTCCAGACGCCACGTCAAGGTAGAGTATTAGTTTAAATGTTTTATCGGTTATCCGTTTCGCTTCGGTTTAAAATGTGCCGAAAACAATTGGAGCTGTCATGTTCTGTCAGTTGAGGCTTGCGGCTCAGTCTCGCATCCTTTGAAGCGCTGATAAGACGCAACACGCAGCCCGAAACCTTATTCAGTTGTCCCCGCCTTTAGAAACGGTGGCGGTTTCCAATTTTTTCATAATATTAGGCCAAAGCTATTTTAATATACATAACGGTGAGGAAAAAGGTTTCCGACACATTTTTTCCAACGCGACTTAAATAAGTTTAGTTAACCAAACTAATTCCTTGACTGATAGTACGAGGAAAACTCAGATCGTTGATGTGTGCAAGTGTTAATACGAACTCTTGACCGCTTTAAGGCCAGAAAAGCCTCGACTTGCTTATCAGTAGTTGAGTAAATGCCAGTTCTTGCCACTTGCGTCAAGAGAAGAACCTGAATGGTCTGTGATATCTGTTGCAGCTTAGCTCGTCCAGACATCCTTTCTTCTCATTCTCATGTTGCCGGCTTCAGAGGTACAAATCCTATTTAGTGGGTGTGTTGCGCGTGACACACGTTTTAAGTGTTAAGATAGCATTTTCACTTCCTGAACTTGGGGGTGAAGGTGCACGAGACGAGAAACTAGTAGCTAACACATTAAAACGTTAATTTGTTTGCAAGAGGAGCCTTCGGCACTTAGTAGCTTATAAGATCTAGCGAAGTGGTTCACTGAAATTACCTTTTTTTAAAAATAAACTTAATCGATCGTGAGGTAGCACAAGATCGCAAATGCCACAAAACTAATTGCTGTGGATCGATTGCCGTCTTCTTTCTCAAAAAGCATGTGGAGCTTGTCGCCAATAAACATCGGAGCAGCTGCTCGTCTTGCCTGACCTCGAATGCTCTCCAGTTCACTTACTGACCGAGCTTCATTCCAAACTGTAAGTGCAGCTACATTAATGGGCAGGATTTTTATAAACTACAACGAGGTGGCAGTCTAAAAATCCATAACAGGTAACAGTGTTGATCAGTAACCTTCATGTCATTTTCTGTCTGAAATGGGATTATAATGTCTGTATCACAATGAAGTAAAACATCTGTTCTTTATGCACAGCCTTTTTTGGTGCTGACTTGAAATTTGGCACATAGTTTGTTTTTTTTTTTGTAGCACAAGTTATGTTTTTCATATAAAACTTGAGCATTACCCAAGGCAGCCTAGGTTGGGTCATTTTGTTTCTAGAGTTATGTAATTCAATTTAGAGCTCTTTGCACTAGAAGGAAAAACCAAGAATATTGAAAATAATTGATTTTTCCAATATTTGCAGTAGTTAATTACTTAATGCAACCACTTTAAGGATAATAATGCATTATAATGCATCCTTTGTAATTATTTTTCCACCTTTCCAGTTTCCCTCCACGGCAAGGTCTGGTAATTCAGCTAGTACAATACAATACAATACATTTTATTTTTTGTATAGCCCAAAATCACACAAGAAGTGCCACAATGGGCTTTAACAGGCCCTGCCTCATGACAGTCCCTCAGCCGTGACTCTCTAAGAAGACAAGAAAAAACTCCCCAAAAAACCCTTGTAGGGAAAAAATGGAAGAAACCTTGGGAAAGGCAGTTAAAAGAGAGACCCCTTTCCAGGTAGGCTGGGTGTGCTGTGGGTGTCAAAAAGAAAGGGGTCAATGCAATGCAATACAATACACAGAACAGAACAAATCCTCAATACAGTATAATAGTGCAATAGAAATATTACAAGGACAGAGCAGAATTCAACAGTAGATGATATCACATAATATGATTTGGATTTGTTTAGAGTCCTGGATACCTCAGCCATCAAGCTGCCTCCCCCAGTTGGCCATTCCACAGCTGAGAGAGCGCTGGGCCAGCCAATCTGATGAAAGGAGCCATCTACCTGACGATTCCTGCGATCCTCCATCAGGGATGACTTTACGTTAGGCAGGCAAAACAACTTGGCAGGTGGGCCGTGGCACAAAGTGCCACATTTGAGTACCGAGAAGAGAAACAGAATAGGTGAGGGTTAGTAACAAATTATAACTACCATGTTACTTATGTTTTAGTGCTAATGACTGACAACAGAGATGCAGTCTGTACAGTTAATCAGCAGCTTTAGTCAGGGTGTGCTAAACTGAAGTAGTGAGTCTTCAGCCGGGATTTGAAAGCTGAGACCGAAGGGGCATCTCTTATAGTAGCAGGCAGACCATTCCACAGTTTAGGGACCCTGTAACTAAACGCTCGACCTCTCACTGTTATTTTATTAATTTTAATAGAATACAGTAATCCCTCCTCCATCGCGGGGGTTGCGTTCCAGAGCCACCCGCGAAATAAGAAAATCCGCGAAGTAGAAACCATATGTTTATATGGTTATTTTTATATTGTCATGCTTGGGTCACAGATTTGTGCAGAAACACAGGAGTTTGTAGAGAGACAGGAACGTTATTCAAACACTGCAAACAAACATTTGTCTCTTTTTCAAAAGTTTAAACTGTGCTCCATGACAAGACAGAGATGACAGTTCCGTCTCACAATTAAAAGAATGCAAACATATTTTCCTCTTCAAAGGAGTGCGTGTCAGGAGCAGTGACTGTCACAGAGATAGAGAGAAAAGCAAACAAATCAATAGGACTGTTTGGCTTAAGTATGCGAAGCACCGCGGCACAAAGCTGTTGAAGGCGGCAGCTCACACCCCCTCCGTCAGGAGCAGACAGAGAGAGAGATAGAAAGAGACAGAGTTTGTTTTTCAAGCACAAATCAATACGTGCCCTTCGAGCTTTTAAGTATGCGAAGCACCGTGCAGCATGTCATTTCAGGAAGCAGCTGCACAAAAGATAGCAACGTGAAGATAATCTTTCAGCATTTTTAGACGAGCGTCCATATCGTCTAGGTGTGCGAACAGCCCCCCTGCTCAATCCCCCTACGTCAGGATCAGAGAAAGTCAGCGCAAGAGAAAGAGAAAAGTAAGCTGGGTAGCTTCTCAGCCATCTGCCAATAGCGTCCCTTGTATGAAATCAACTGGGCAAACCAACTGAGGAAGCATGTACCAGAAATTAAAAGACCCATTGTCCGCAGAAACCCGCGAAGCAGCGAAAAATCCGCGATATATATTTAAATATGCTTACATATAAAATCCGCGATGGAGTGAAGCCGCGAAAGGCGAAGCGCGATATAGCGAGGGATTACTGTAGTACTGTATCAAAGTACCTAAAGTATCCATACTTGACCTCTTCCCTGTTAGCACCAGCTTTGTTGTGCAGATGCACGTTTTAGGGAGAGCTGTGAATTGCTCACCGCCTTAAAAAAAACAGAGAAATCACCAGTGTTAAAGTAACATTAAGGCTTTGGACTTCAAACCCTGAGATTGTGAGTTTGCATCTCATCACTGACGCTGTGTCTCCCTGAGCAAAATCACTTCACCTGCCTGTGCTGCAATTGGAAAGAACTAAAAGAAATGTAACCAATTGTATCTCAAGTGTTGAAAGTTGCTTTGGATAAAAGCATCAGTCAAGTAAGTGAATGTAAAATGTATATCAGAAAATTCATGTTGCAACTATAATTGTAAGGTTAAAGTTGGTGATTTTGTTGAGAACATTTTCAAACCTGCGTACTTAATTGAGATTTGTGGAAGGCCGGTATGTAACCCAGTGGCATTGTATACCAGTCCTGGATAGTTACCAGTCTATTGTAGGGAAAAGTAATGCACAGTAACTCAGGCCTTATTTACAATCAATTAACCTAATACATATAATATATGAATATGAGAGGTGAACAGGAATACCCAGAGAACAACCCACAGAGATATTAGGAAAAGTCCACACAGACAATAACTTAACTCTGTGATTCCAACCCAGGACACTGCATCTGTGAGGCAGCAGTATGACTTAACATTGAGTGCTTCCAAGAGAGAGAGAGCAAAAATCTGCTGTCACACTCAACAGCTTTTGTTAATCAGAAACAAAACTAGTGACTTTCAGAGTTAAGCTGAAAACTGGATGGACTGAAACTAAAATGACTGCAAATATAAAATATTGATGGAGTTAAGGAAAAATGAATGAATCGAACATTAGGACGCATTAACTGGTGAGCTACCATACAAGCTTGATGGACTGAATGGTCTCCTGTCCTAAAATGTGTTTCACAGGGAGGACTAATAGTGATAAAGACTTTCAAGGGGACTTTTTCCCCTAAATGATGAAAATTTTGAATGCAAACTATAATTTGAAAATGAGATGGCTGGAGACATTGGCGCAAGATAGAAATCAGTGGAAGAGCAACTGTTGAAGACTTGAATTGAAGTAAAAAGGCCAAATGAAAAGAATGTGAAATGGCGTTATTCCAGGTGTTTCTTTGTTGAGCTACTGCTTGGTGAAACTGATACTTTATTTGTGAGCCTGTACTGACTGAATAGTTTAAAGTAAAGTTCAAGAGGCCTTTGAGGTGAGCAGCACTAAGACACTTTACATTTAATGATTAATAGAGTTACAGAGACACATGTCTGTGTATTGTAAGTGTAAGCAAAGGACCTTTCTCAAGTTTGTCTTTGCACAAATAAATAAGTCGCAATAACTAAACTGGCAATTTTGTGTTTTTTGTTTTTTTTTTTTTTTACAGTTTAGCTCCCTAGTTACTAAGGTGTTACATTCTTGCAATATTTATATAATGGAATCATACTAGGCCATCTGAAAATTTACAGGAAAAAAATTTAAAAACTGTGTCGCTAAATTAGGAACCCCCTCATATGTGCATGTTTGCATATATATACTCTTTGGGTGTGTGTATGTGTAAATGAGGGATATTCAAAAAATTTTTTAACTCTGTTTATTAAGAATTTAAAAAACAAATGACATCACTTTTCTACATAGTTACCTCCTTTGCGATGCAATTTTCCCAGCGTCATACCAACCTTTTAATGCCCAATTACTACTCCTTATGCCTTCACCGTTTCCAATGAAAATACAAAAGTTCAGAAACATCTTGAACGTCCCACGTATATGTAATTCTAACGTGTGCACTGTTAATATTTAAGATCTTATAATGTCACATTATATTTTTTAAATTTAGTGTTTCACATATTAGAAACTGTGGGTGGATTCAAGTGTATATTCAAGAGTAGATAGACCCTGTTCAGAGCTGATTTCTTCCTCATTCCCACTATTACTGTCAGAAGTGACACCTCCCCACACCTTGTCCAAGTTTCATCAGTCCAAAGACATACAGGTTGGGTGGATTGGTAATGCTAAATTGGCCCTAGTGTGTGTTTGTGTGCAAGTGTGTTCACCCTGTGATAGACTGGCATCCTGTCAACGGATTGTTTGTGCCTTGTGCCTGATGCTTGCTGGGATGGGCCCGAGCTCCCCTGCATCCGTGTTCAGAATAGTCAAGTTTGGATAATGGGTAGATAGGTAGCATATTGTTTGTGACAGTAAATTGTCAGTGCAGGATTCCGCATAAAAGAAGACATTTTAAAACTGCCTGTGATTCTTTGTATCGTTCTCTACGTACTGTAGCTCCTCTAGTAGGATTGTGTAGTAAGGAGTGGTTTATTGAGAATGTTCTTTGCTTATACGTTCCATACTGTTTTTTAGTTTCTCGTATAGGGAAAGTATTGTAATCGTCCAGTGTTGAGATTTTGATGAATCTCGACGTTTTATCTTTCTTTTTTAACATTTTATTGAATTTATACAAGCAAGTCAAATTTTACAAAACTAGGTTCAAGTCCAGTCAAGTAGCTCTCGACGTTTTAGACCTCCCGGACTTTCTCGTATATGAAGTACAGGGAAAGTATTGGAATCGTCCAAAAATTCCATTTCGAGATTTTGATGAATCTCTACCTTTTAGGCCTCCCTGAGTCTGAAAATACCATTTTTGGAATTATGTCTTTGTGTGTGTGTGTGTGTGTGTGTGTGTGTAAACACAATAACTTGAGTACGCTTTCACTTAGGTCAGAATTTGGCATATAAATATTAGGTACATAGTCTAGATTTCTATCAACTTTTGGGCTATTTCTGTTAACTGGAAGTGGTACTTTACCTTTTATTCATGCAGCCGCAGAGTCTGATTTATTCAAGTTTAATCATATAATAATTGTTGAATATAGTATAAATTTGATTTGTTGTTGATGACTCGTTAATGTACATAATATAAAAATATAATCATTGTCTTGCAGTTTACTCCTCAAATATCCATCCCTATATCTGAGTATACCAGAAAGTCGAGGGGAGACCACTCCTGATTTTTTTTTTGTTTTTTTTTTTGTTTTGGTCTTGTAGATAGCATTACTGCTTTGAATTTATTTGCTCTTCTTGTCATTTCTACAGGCATCATTACCCAGTACGTTTTGCTTTTCTATTGTAACATTTCTATTTATAAATGAAGAAAAGCCTTAAAAACCTATAATCTCTGCTAGATTCCAATCTTTTTAAAATAAAATGTGCAATCAACAGATTGCTGGTAGCATGCTGAGCACTAATTCTGTATAGAAATTATTAAGAAAACAAATCCTTATAAGTAAAATGCTCTACATTTTTCTAGTTGTCTTTGTTGAATATCTCTTTTTGCTTTGCTTATTTTTTTTAACTTGGAGTAACTATTTGCTGCTGATTGTTCTGGTTTTGTGCAATTTGGAAGGAGCTTGAGGTATGTTTAATGTTAGTTAACAGTTTGGGGTCTTGGATTATTGTTTAGTGAGTCAGTCTGCATTATTATTATTACTAGAAGCATAGACTTCGGTTTAAGTCATAGTAACAGAATTAAAGATCTAAAAAAATGTCAGTTTTGTGCTAGTCTTGCGAGGTCCCCCAGTGTTAAAGTAGATGTTCATGTTGACTAATTTCTTAATGGGGGAGTTCTTGTTAATTACACTCCACATTAAATGTGACATCTTGTTTCCCTGTTTTTCCACACTGTCTGCAGATTCTAAATGACCTTGTAACATGTAACTTACTGTTCTAAACTATTGTATTTAAGATCTTTAATCTTACAAATAGGTTGCAGGGAATGACATATGGGTAAGTAATAATAGAAAGAAGCAGCTTATTCATTCTTGTATAATCCTGTTTCCTAGCAGCATGATTGAAGGTGTTGGTTTCAATCCTTAAATTGAGTGCTCCCTGAAGATGGTTAGGAGCCTAATTCATGCCAGTGCTGAACAATTCTTAAGTCTCCTTTTCATGTTAATAGCATCAATCCTTGTGTCAGATCTAAATAAGTTCAGTCATACATAACAAATGTAAGTATCAGTTTATGAAGGGATTAGATTAGGTGGACATTCTATTTTATTTTCTAAGTTATTTAGGTGTAGAATGAGACATAAGCTCAAATGTTTGCAATAGTAGTCAATCCCCTGACAGTGAAACTGTAGGGAATTTGCACATTGTAGTTTTATTTATTGTATATTCATTTGTTTATTGTAGGGCTGAGATTTTGTCCCACCATTGTATACCAAAATAAAGATCTAACATTCTTCTTCTTCTCCTTTCGGCTGCTCCCGTTAGGTTTCGCCACAGCGCATCATGTTTTTCCATATCTTGCTCTATTACATCCACTACCTGCATGTCCTCTTGCACCACTTCCATAAACCTTCTCTTAGGCCTTCCTCTTTTCCTCTTGCCTGGCAGCTCTATCTTTAGCATCCTTTTCCCAATACACTTAGCCTTAAACATTGTGAAATAAAAATTTATTTTAGGTCCAGCCCAGTGAATTTTGATGTAATTTTTAATAAAGTTAAGGTTTTTATTGATACTATTTGCAATTAGTATTATTTTAAGTGACCATGAATACTCTTTGACAAAGACAAATGTCAACAGAAAAGGTTTATTTCTATAGGTTGCTTTGTGAAAACTATATATACTGCTTTTCCCAGTGTAACAAAGAGACAAGAGGAGATAATAATCGATCTTTGGGGCTCCACAAAGGCTAACCCCATATATATAAATAAAATGCAAGGTATAGTGTGTTGAAAAAGAAAAGAAACTTCATGATAAAGCAAGTCTCTAGAAAGACGGATTTAGGTGGCATTGCTTCCGTTGATGAAGGTTCATGGCAGGAAGAGGTGGGTCCAGGTGGGTGGAAACCGGTAGTGACATCAGAGATATCATTGTTGTCAATATTCTGGTCTGCAAATAGAGGAAACGTCATCAGTCGACAGCGCCCTCTGGCTTTCCAGTGGAAGATTACAATTATCGGAGCCCTTAAACTGTCCCCTATGCGTAGCACACGCGTGTGACGCTAGTCTTTTCTCCTCTGCCTTGTCGTTAGCTAAGTGATCAGCTCCTGATTAGACAGAAAAAGTTGTGCCTTTGCTGGGTTTAAATGTTCCCCTTTCTAATGGCGTAGTAATCTGCGAAACACTTAGCATTTTTTTTAATGTGCCAATATGCTTAACACATTTACATATCAGAAGCATGATGAATATGAGTATCTTTTCTGATCATATCACTATTGCATAATTTGATTTGATTTACTTTTTTATTTGGTTAAAAAAAAACTTAAATAATGGGAGAAAACACGTGTTATTGTCATCATATCTGTCTTGCTGTCCAAATGAAATGCCTCGGATTCCATTGGACTAATTTCATTGAAATTCAGTTGTACATTAATTGTTCAAGCAAATTTTTGGGAAAAGTTCAATTACTGCTGAGCTATGTAGAATAGAGTATATTGTATACTGCATATATTTCAAATTAAAAAAAAATATAATGGTGTAGCTGCACTTGTTCAAGGTTTTCAAAAATCTTCAGCTTATTTCATAGAACAATTGAGGCAGTGAGTGTGAGGCATGTGCAAATAATTCCAGTATTCAGTGTATCTTCATATTTAAAAGGTTTAGTAAAACTCATAGCAAAAACAGTTAACACATACTGTATTAGTGTTATTTTAAATTTGAATAAACAGAAATGTGATATAAATGTCACAAAGATGTAAAAGTGCTTGAACACACTTGTTACACCTATGTACGTTATCTGATTTGTTTATTTGTCTCGTGTTTCTTGCAAGAAAGCCTGTTATTTGTACCGTGTTTGTGCTGAGCATAGTCCTCCCCTTGGACTGTATTTAAAAAAAAAAGGGTTAGGATAATAAATAAATAATTTATTTGACTATTAAAATATGCACATCCATCAGTGGCAAGGTAAGTGTATATCCAAAATATAACAGCTTTGTCCAGATTGGAGAACTTGATAATGATCAGAGCACTTGCAACTACAGTATCTGTTCAAATATCTGTAGTTATACAAGCTTTTCATTCTTCTTTCAGAATTTTCCAAGCCAAGAGTGACAACATGAATCACTCAATAATAACTATAACTATCATCATATAAAATTGGATGCATATATTTTGTCCATTTCATTCTGTTGAGGTCTAGTTCTGCCATAAGATAGAGATGGGGGTGTTGGAAAACATAGCGACATTAAATACATTTTAAATAATTTGTTTCTGACAGTCAATGTTTAACTTTGTTAATGTCTCATGCAGAAAATATGTTTGGTTCAGAAACTTGAATTTTAGGTGAATTGCTGTTTCTGTTGTGAAGAAATCTTCAGAAAGTTGGTCTCGTCCGTTACAGGAGATGGACGTCTGAAGCGGAGCTCCGTTAGCAGGGGCTTTATTTTCCCATGTATTTCTTATTATTTAGAGGTATCCTGTATTTACCCAACCCAAGGAACTTCCACTACAATATATAATATATAAACATGAGTAACAAGAAGAGAGGTCAGAAAGAACCGGAAAAGAAACTTAAAGCTACATCAAAGCCTGGACAGACATCAAGCCCGAGTACGAGGTACGGCCTCTCGGAGACTGACCTGGAACAGGCAGATGAATGCGCAGACTTCCTAGGAACCCACTCCACTGCATCGTCGCCAGTCGAGAGCGAAAATGGGAGCGAGGGTTCAAGTGATGCAGGTCACGATGGATCGTCGATTTCAGAGGATCATTCGAAACTAGAAAAGGCTCTGCAGTACGTGCTCCCATCTACTCATCGCGAGCCTGCAGCATCGGCTGTAATAGGAGCTGCAATTCCACCCGCGGAGCACGAAAGCTG
The DNA here is from genome assembly GCF_900747795.2 of Erpetoichthys calabaricus. Lineage (NCBI taxonomy): Eukaryota > Metazoa > Chordata > Cladistia > Polypteriformes > Polypteridae > Erpetoichthys > Erpetoichthys calabaricus. Next base: position 222,474,248 of record NC_041398.2, on the reverse strand, counting down.
AAATGATCTGTCCAAAGTGAAAGAGATGATTGCACTACTGGCTACTGCTACGGCTATAAGTGAGGTTAAGAAAGACTTAAGAAGGATAACAAGGACAGGGAAACGCGTCTATTTAATCGTTTTGACGCGATCTTTAAAGGCATATTGGGGAAATTAGAGGAACACATTGAAGAAAATAGATCTAAACTGAAAAAACTTGCCGATCAGCTGGATGACGTTAAGCAGGCATTCACGGCTCGAATTGAAACAGTGGAACAATTGGCATCTAATGCCGATGAAAAAGCTACAGCTGCGAATTCGGGATGCAAAAAACTCGGAGACAGACTTGCAGCCCTGCAGGATGGGTGCAGAAGGAATAATTAAGAATCGAAGGTCTACCTGAGAAACGAGAAAGTACAAACCCAGTGAAATTTGCAGTAGAATTATTCTCTAAAATAATTGGAGATGACTTTAAACCAGATACCGAGATAGCAGCAACTTATTGTATACGCAGTTCAAATACAGTACCTTTAAACCTAGGTCTTTTATTGTCCGCTTGGAGCGACTACGATGTAAGCTTGAGGTGATGGCACTTCTCAGACACAAGCAAGAGATTATATTTGAAAATAATCTTTCGCATTTTCCCTGACTTCTTACCTTTAACAAAACGGGCAGCCTTCTTCATCATTAAACAGCTGTTACGGAAAGCCGATATCAAATACATGTATCCTGCCAGACTGAAAGTGGAAGTTCATGGCCAATTTTATGTATTTTCAAGCAAGGAGGAAGCTGAAAAGGAATTAAAGAAGCTTTTCCCGACACTCTTCTGAAAGACAATAAGGAGCCTTACCTTGTCATGGCATGGCAAGGAGCTATCACACATCCTTATCTTTACTTGGTCGCTATATGTTTATGTTTTTTAAGTAAGCTTTATGTTTTAATTACAGTTAGACGTGAGTGTGTGGAAGTAAAGTGTTTTTTTTTTTTTTATTTCTTTTACTACCCTAAAGGAGACTCTTTAACATCATACCCTTGGTTTATTGTTATTTCTGTTATTGCATTAGGATTTTCTATGCATATCCTAGACCACTTTTTAACACCAATCCCAGGGTTCATTATTTTATTATCTTACTAGACATTAAGCCCGTTACAATAACGGGCTCAAGAACAGTAGTCCATAAACATTAGTAGGAACAGTCTATATTAAATGGCAAGGGACCTTTTACCTCATTAAATTTTTTCCGTAAAATGCCTGTAATTTTCTCTGACAGTAATACTAGCTTTACTGTCCATAATATGTGTTTAATTTTCTGTCACAACAGTGGGCAATCGGCAGATTCTCCCCAGCAACTGATGTAATGTGCACGAAAATAAATCTACTTTTAAAAGTCATCGTATTGTAATATCATGAAAATTCGTATATTTAGGAAAACCCCTTCAACGACTGACACTTTACCAGGCCAAGCTTCTTAATCGCAAATGTGACATCCTCAGAGTGAACACTTGCACAACAATGGGGAAGCTGGTCTCCGCGTCTCAGTACCCGATTGGATTTTTCGTGTTTTCTGTTTTAGGTCTTACGTCATTTACCGAAATCCGATTGGATCGGCCGCGTGATATTTTATAGGTCCTGCCTTCTCTATCTTGTGTGACGTGTCAGGCGGCCTTTGAAGCATCTGCTTTGAAAGCGTCGCACCGTGCCCCGCGCATGCGCACTTCACCAGAAGACACACACACACGGACACTGGATGCACACAGGGGTTTTATTAAAGAGGATTATTTTAAAATTGTTGAAGATTATATTTTAAGCATAAAGACTGTTAATGATTATATTTTTGGCAGATAGTATTTAAACTTTAGCTGCAATAGATATCTCTACTTTTTAATTTTCAAACTCCGCTGCGCTGGGGCTTGTTTTGTTTTGGACGTGCTCTCTCTCGGTATGTCAGAGGACTGGGACATTGTGAAGTGGGGTCTCGCCTCATGTGGGGAGGCAAAATGGGGGGGTAATGGGGGGAGAGAAGGAGAGCAGGCTATATCTAATCTATCCTTTTAATCCTTATAATTATAACTATCAACGCAACAATAGGCTGTATGGCAATAACATGGGGAAATTGGAAATTAAGATTAAAACTGCCTCACTACCAGTTAAGACTATAAAATGACATTAAAAATTCAGAATCAACGTCTCCATGATGGGACAGTTAATTTTGTGAGCTGGAATGTTAAAGGCCTGAATCACAAATTAAAGAGAGAGAAAGTATGCTCTCATCTAACAGGCTTAAACGCTAAAATAGTATTTTTACAGGAGACCCACTTACTAAGCAAGGATCAAGTCCGGCTACAAAAAGACTGGACTGGCCAAATGTTCCATTCTAGCTTTACAAAGAAAACTAGAGGTGTGGGAATTCTCATACATAGAACAGTCCCATTTGTAGCATCAGATGTACTATCGCAGGGGTAGGCAACGTCGGTCCTGGAGTGCCTGGAGTTAGTATGTGCAGGTTTTTGTTCCAACCCAGTTCCTTAACGAGAACTCAACTATTGCTGATGAAGCACATATTGCTTAAGTGACATTTTAATGCTTCATTTTAGAGGTCTCGCTTGTTAAGGTTCTCCAACCTTAATTGCTTATTTCAATCTTAAACTGCTGCATTCAGTGTTTTAATTGCTCCTTATTAGCAATAAGATGTAAAAGACAAAGCAGCCAGCAGTTCTCCAGCTAGCTTTTTTCCAATTACATCTGTGTGTGTTCACCATGCACGGTTTGATTTAATAAAACACTTAATAGAAAAATGTGACAGACTGAAAATGATCTGTTTTAGGCTTCAAATCATTTGGATGATATCCTTGGAAAGGAAAAAAATCTACGATATAAAAGCCTTACATTGCACAGACTAACAAGCCATAAAATTAAATAAGGTCTGAGATTGGCAATGATTGGTTTCTAATTAAGCAATTGGGTTGGAATGAAAAACTGTAGCCACTGCGGCTCACCAGGACCGACATTGCCTACCCCTGTTTTACATCTTATTGCTAATAAGGAGCAATTAAAACACTGAATGCAGCAGTTTAAGATTGAAATAAGCAATTAAGGTTGGAGAACCTTAACAAGCGAGACCACTAAAATGAAGCATTAAAATGTCACTTAAGCAATATGTGCTTCATCAGCAATAATTGAGTTCTCGTTAAGGAACTGGGTTGGAACAAAAACCTGCACATACTGTGGCACTCCAGGACCGACGTTGCCTACCCCTGTACTATCGGATCCTGAAGGGAGATATGTGATGGTCATGGGCAACTTATTTAACTGTAAAATGATTTTGATAAATGTTTATGCACCCAATGTCGATGATAAGGAATTCATGCAAAATCTATTTTTGCTGGCAGGACATATTTGCCATCTGACAATAAGCATCACCTGATTACCCCTCCCTTCATTCTTATGGCCTAATCCTGAGGTGTTAAGATCGATGGCCGATGGCCGCTTAACAATGGCGCCCAAAAGCAAGAAGGGAGCATGGAGTAGAACCTGCATCGTCGTACAGCATTCATGTTTTAATTCAATAGTGTGAGATACAGTAGAAAATGCATACAGACATACAAAATGCACTTGCAGGTGAACTAAATATTTTTTGTGATGTTTTAATGCAAAATGTGAGTTGTAGACACCAGCATTTTGTAAATGTTTAGGCAAAACAAGCTTATTCAGTTTGTTTGGGTTGAAATAAGCTATGAGAATAAACGTTAGAAAACATGAGTAGCTCTTGGCCATTTTCATTTTGTAAAAGTAGCTCTCGGGGGGCAAAAAGGTTGGAGACCCCTAGCCTAAGGTAATGATGAGCTCTAATGCTTTTAAATGCCATTTAATTGCTTATGTTTTATATGCTACCATTACTCACACAGGCAAAAGCCTTGCATGCAGTTTGTTTAGCCTTCTATCTGTAATAAAGCTCGGCTCCTGCATTTTTCACAACAAAGTTTGCCTGCTTGCTTCCTCAGAGAGAATTATGATCTTGCTTCACAGCTCGAGTCACTGAAACTCAAAACAAGGCAAGTAAGAAGGACATACAGGCAAGATGCCTCTCTAACAAAATAAATGGTGTCCTTTTAAAGTTGTTCCGGGCCTAGACTTTTCATAGCTAAAAGCATAAAAACAAGAAAATGCTCTCCAGCTTGTAGCTACTTGAATTTACCATAATAGAAAAGTTTTTACTATTCATTATAATTGTCAGAAAAATCTGTATTGCATATAATATTTGTATTAAGTTATTCAAGCGTAAAATTTTTGGGTATTCTGATGAAGAATTAAAGAGACTGAATAAATCTTAGCCTATGATATGCAAGGCTGATGTTTTCATTCATTAATTTCTTGGTGCTGGAGCCACTGAAATAAACAGAACGTACAGCAGCTTGATTCCCAGAATAGGCCTATTTATGACAAGAATTAAAGGATGCTTGACAGGCTTTAATGGAGTATTCAACCTTTTTAATGCCATGAAGTGTTTTCTTGTTCTGACAGTTTGGCCTTTTTTTGTTCCCTTGCAACACATTTTTTTTATCACTGTACTTGATTCTTACAAATGTTTGCTATACGTTTTGTTCATTTACAAACTACTACTTTTTTAACAGATCAGATGATGCTGTCTAGGCTTAGAGTGCTGTCCAGGCCATGTGCCTGTGCTTGCAGAGCTGTGCACACAAAAGAGAAAGGAAAACCCCTGATGCTAAATCCAAGAACAAACAAGGTAAGTAGGAATGGGACAATATTTGATTTATGATTCTTAGGGAACTATTAGTAGCTTTGTAACATCTTGCCAGTGAGTCTCATGGTTGTTAACATTTGTTCTCTCTGACAATTTTAATTTCAAATCAGTGTTGACACCGGAGCATTCCTTATACCTTCACATAGATGGCGCACCACATACATTAGCTACAGAGTTTGCTATTACTGTGCATGGTGCCAAAAGACAAAAAAACCTGATACTTGGCCTCAGCATATTGATGAAATGTCATGACAAACAATATTATAGGGTTGTAATGTAGCATTTTTTTCTCCTTTTTGCTTCCTCTTCTTAACACAAATGACTGGAGGAATGGCATCATCACTGTCATCAAGCATGTCCACGCTAACTTCCAAGGCCTCCCACAACACAACCAAACAGAAAATTTTCCAAACAGAATAGTGTGCACGGTTTTGGATATGAACAAGTGCATTTTTGCTTTGCGCTCTCCCCCACCATAAACTATCGACTTTGGGGGTATGGAGTGGTGAAAGCTTTAGATTCATCAAAAATTTCGATCTCCGGTTTTCGATGGATCTCAGCGTTTTAGGGTCCCTTGATAGCGAAAACATTGATATCTCGATAATGGTATGTCTGTCTCTTTGCATGTGTGTCTGTGCGTCACAGTTTCTTGAGTACAGTCTAAAGCTAAAACAGCTGGATGGGAAAATACAAAACTTGAAACTTAAGCCTTTTATGAGTTGACAATGTGCTGATTAGTTTTTGAGCCAAATCGGGCAAGAGAAAGAGGTACTCCAGAAATCGTCATTTTCAAAACTTGAATCAGATGTATGGACTTACTACAGATTGAAATGGTACACTGGTAAAGAACTACTGGATGTAAGCAGTGCAACTCAAATGTTAATTACACTGGTCAATAAGCATTTTGCTACTGGGATTCTTTTACCTGTTCTTTAACAAATTTCACTTGCTGACTGCAAATCTGAAAACTGTTTTCGTCCAGCACGTCCCATTTTTTAGTTATGATGTTCCAGGTCTTGGACAACTAGGGTGACTGGACAGTAAAGTTCGATAACCATTTTGATAAATACTGGCAATTCTACTAGGGATGCCACACACTACTAACAGCTGTGAGTTGTTTACCTTGTCATTATTAATTTTATTTAAAAAGTATTCATTTTTAATTAGCGGAAAAAATATTTGTTACTGATTACCAAGTCTTATATGACTCTTAAGCATAACGACACAACTCAGACTTGACGCTGCAGTAGGTAATCGGTTTTACTGTTTCCTTAACATAACATTGCATTTCAGGACATTTTGTTCATTAGATTCACCGTTACTTTGAAAATTTTGTCAAGGCGATGGACAGAAACGTTGATGCGTTTCAGCATTTAAGAAATAAGTTTGGTCTTGAATAAAGTGAAGCCAAAACTAAGGAAGGTGTTTTTGTTGGTCCTGAAATCCATGAACTGATGCTTGCCGATGAGTTCAAAAGGAAACTGAAGCCCACTGAATCGGCAGCATTGGAAGCATTCGTGCCTGTTGTCCAGAATTTTCTTGGCAGTCACAGAGCAGAGAGTTATGCTGAGCTTGTAGAGAATATGCTGCTATTGTCTTCTGGTTTGTTTTCAGAATGAACACATCAAAATAATTTTGGTGGGACAGAGTTCAAACTCCAGATATTGTGCTGATGTATTTATACTGATATTCAAATGTGTCAAAACGTCAATGATGTGTATCTCGAAAACCTGACGTGCTGGTCCATACAACGTCCTCCTACTCGCACGTGCGTGAAAATATGTTAGTCAAATTATGGTGGATTCTGAATGCGCGCAGTGCTGTGAAAAAAGGTTTGTTTGTTTTTTTTTTTTTTTAAAAAAAACAGCAATGATGTTTTGTTCCACATCTTCCAAATGCTGATGTTAATTGTTCATTACTAATCAAGTATTTCTTCTTAAATTTCATTCTATGTTTATGTACATGTTATGAAGTCACTTTGTAGACACGCTTCCAATAAAATGTTACTGAAATTTGTCACATTATATTAATCTTCTCCGTGCATGGTTAAGTAATTTGTGAAAAAGCCAGTACTTCATATACAGTATATCAGTGCATGCTGATTCAGTCAAAATAAAATCGCTATCAAGTCTGAATCAAATCGGGACGTCAGTGCTGATACCCAGCCGTAGTAACCAGCATACCCTGCGGATGTGTATAAGGGTACACCGGTCAAGGAATGCTGCCGCCCAGCGCACTGGAGGAGCATAGAGTCTCCCTATGTCCATCCAACACATTGGTGTCCCAGCTCAGCTACCAGGATGCTAGTCCCTCCATTTGTCCTTCAGTTATGGCATGGTATGTCTGCCTCCTGGCTGAGATATGGAACACCTTTTCCTCTAACCACCCATTAGGCTGGACTCCTGGCCAGGCAAGGGAATAGAGTTCTTCACAGCTGGGACTCCAATCCATCCTGGCCATTCATCACACCTGGTAACCTATAGTACATTGAACCTATAAATTAAGGTGCAGTTTATATGAATACATTTTAACATTTTAAATGAAGGTGCAGTTTATATGAATACATTTTTACATTTTAATATAGTAATTTTAAGGAAGCCTTCACTCAAAGTATTATTTATTGGTAAAGGTAAAGAGATGCAGTGGGTGTAAGGGCTCATTCTGTTCAGATTTTAACCATTTAACGTGGAAGATTTGTGATGTGACCATTAATATAATCAAATATTACCAAAAATTATCAGTTGTGCGTAATGGCCACTTGCTTGAAGTAATCAATTGGTAAAAATCTTGTACGAAGCATGACACCACCCTGTAGGCAATAGTTGATCAGGAGGTATAGACATAACGTTTAAACTGTGTGTAGCAGACTGTTTGAGAGGCTTGCTTTGTTCTCTCTCTTTTTTTAACACATAGTGGGTTCCTCTTGATTTTACTTTTACTATTTACTACTGTTTGTACATCTTGCTCTGCACTACCAAAAAATATAAATCACAATGAGAACACCCTCCTGAAGTTTTAGTCACTTGTTCTTCAAGTAAGTTGAGAAAAGCAAGTTTAATGTAAAGACTGGCTTTGTGGATGTTACTTTTTCGAAAAAATAAAAGAATCTTGAAAGTGCCGGTTCCACCATTGTACTGGTACCACATTGTTTGTCTGCAAGAAATTCCAGTAAAAATAAACAAGCCAATAAAAAACGGTTTGATGGAAACAAGCTGAATTTGATAATCTTTGCTAATTCTGCTGGGAGAGATATTGGGGTGGTGGGATTTGCACTGAAGATACAGCGAATAATCCTTTTTGTGAGCCCACATATCACAGACAACGTATGCAGTCTCCATTTTATGTTAATTGTTTCTGCTCTTAGTAAAGTTCATCAGCAACAAATTGCAGAAGATGGCCTTTCTGAAGAGATCATCCACCCCATTTTGCTTTTTTTTAAAGGTATTAGGTATTCACTGTGTCCTATAAAACTGCATATTGAAGGGGTTGCCTTTTCATTATTTTCTCAGTCTCCAGTTGAAGTTAGTGGCACTACCTAATTGTTTTATTTTTGGAAATAAAATTATTCCCTACTTTTACAGGTTTTCTCACAACAACAGAACAAATGAGTAGTTAGGACTTTTTCAGTTAACCTACTGACACCTCTGGCAGCAGTATATTGTCTTTTTGGAAAAGATAACCGTATTCCTTTCCCATGCTGTTTGCATAGCCTGATAAGATTTCACTGCCACTAATGGATTGACCTTGTTAGTTTGATTTTGCTGACCTTAGTATGCAAACTGCAATGAGATCATAGGCACTACAGCCCATAAACTCAGGTTTTTGATTATAGTGAGGTTTTAATTGACATATGGAGGTTAAAGTACATGATCTAAGTCTTTGCATGCATCTACTGTACATATCATCTTACAATTGTTAATGCTGTGTTTGTCTTATCTTTTTTCTTTTACAATTTACGTTTTCTAGTATTTCACAGTGCGTGACTCTGTTGGCACAAACCATTTATTTTAGGCAAAGGAGTGTTTGCATGGACTGGGTAAGTAGTCAGAGAGGTATAGAGAGCAAGCCAATGATTATAGAATGTTATATTTTTCTTGCTGCTTACAACAATGAAGGACAGTAGCTTATCAAAAATATATTTTGAAACCAGAATTAGGATATATATTTTATCATGTTATCATAACATTTATGTATTGTTATACCTATGCCACACATGCAATAATCAGGCTGGGATTTGAACACAAGGCAGTGGAGTTTTGCGTGAGAGCAGCAGTAACCAACATGGCACTTCCTCATGTTGAATGATTACATGTAATTCAGTTACAGAATCGTGTTTCTTTTTGACCAGCTGTGCTACCTGTCTGAAATGGGTTGAAATCTAAATTATCAATGTAGATCTCAGCGTATTCAGTGTTAGCAGTGCATCATCATTTGGAATGTATTTTATAATACATGTAGTGCAATGTGTTGCATTTTTCATTTCAACAGATGGAGCATCAGAAACATTACCACTGCTTTAATGAATCCCATACCAAATGGCATATAACAGAGACAAAGCAACTGGGTGGACACACAGATACAAAGACACACACTTTTTTATCAAGGTGGATAAGCAAATTTCTACAACTGCACTTGATATCTGTCTATCCGGCACTTAACTGTCTGTTGGAAATATTCTGCATTAATGTTTGCAATGCACTGTCTGTTGAAATGTATTTTGTAATGCATGTAGTAATTAAAATGTACTACATTTTACACTCCAATAGGTGGCACATTACAAACATTAGCACCGCTTTTACAAATCCCATACCAAATGCCATATAACAGAGATATAGAAACCAGATGGACACAGAGACATACACAATGACCCTTGTCCTTTTACTAATGTGCATATTACAGTAAATTAAATATCCCAGAAATTAGTAAACATTTTTATCATTGTACAGCAACACATTATAGAATATTTGGTTAAAAAATGTGGTACAAACATGTATTTTTAGGAAAATATAAAATTTGACAAACCTGACAAATATCAGATTTTATGGAAACTGCTATATAAGTCAACAGTTACCGTATATACTCACGGATAAGTTGGGACTTGATTTTACAGTATAATTTCTGGTATTTTATAATGTCATTGTATAAGTCGAATGCTGAAACTCACGCTATTGGTCCAAGAGATTATGATATGCTAACGCCCCCCTCAGAGTGTAACCACGGAGCATACTGCCTTTTTTTTCTTTGTGAGTGCAGCAATGCGCTGTATCAGCATGTGCTCCTAACCTCTCTCTTTCTCTCTATTGTGCCTACGTGACCACACGGTAATACTCAAACTATTCCGAAGCAACGTTTGCATTGATTTGTGTTTTTTGTATCTCACACCCTCATACACCTTTATTGTAAGAGCATCCCTTATCTGCGATAGAGTGTTCAATTAGAAGAATATATGAAACTGGTTTTAAATTAAACGTCATTGAAGTAGTAAAAGAGATTGGTAACTGTGCTGCTGCAACAAAATTCGATGTGTCTGAGAAACTGATGCAAGATTGGAGGAGGCAAGAAGATGTAAAAAAAAAATAAATAAATAAGTGATGCATTTTTGAATGGCATATAAGTCGGGATCTGATTTTTATGATCAATTTTTCGGGTTTCAAGACCCGACTTATATGTGAGCATATACGGTATATACAAAATGACAATCTGTAAATACACAGTTTTTGTCCATCATCTAAACAGCAAACTATACCAGCAGCAATATCAGTCACACTTGCAAAGCACAGTTTCATTGTCGTCGTGGGTCAGCATACATTTTGAAAGCATACATTATAAGAGATGGCAGTGTTTCATTAAATTAACAATTGAAAAAATTATGTAGTAAAACTTGCTTTAAATCTGATACAGACCATGTCAGTACTGAATTTGCCATTGTTGGATGTTTTTGAAGTTTAGGTGATTTCAGAGAGTCCTTGAACTGTATTTTTCCTGGCTGTTGTATACATTGAAATATTAAAGGCAATTGTAACATTTCAACCTACACAACACATTTATTAGGTTTGGTCACTCAGCCTTGTTTTAATCATTTAGACAGTTGTTTGTTTATGTACTGATGCTGCGTATGGAACTTTTTGAAAGTGACTATGTGCAGTAGTTATGCTGTGATTTTTATTATTTTTTACATAACACACTCTGCACTCCTGGGTGGTAATCACATTGTGTATGGTGTGGAAAATTCAACAGCTTTAGCTCATGACACACTGAAACAACAGTAGACAGACTGTCAGTCCATTGCAGGATGTGTGGTATTATATAATGCGTACCAAAGGGCAATTTTTACAACTGATTACAAGTGTGTTGAGTTCTATATTACTTTTTAAAAACATTTTTTTTTCATATCAGTGTATTGCCTTCAAAATACATAACTATGATTCTGTTGTCTTGGGGAATATTCAGGCTCTGAAGTCAATGCCAACAGTAATGGACTTGGATTATTGCCCATATAAAAATTAGTTGAGGACAGAACCTAACACAGAGAGCTGTTATATCAGTGAATGAATTATTTAAAAACTCAAAAATGTAGACAATGTTCTCAAAGCCTGTTTATGCCTATTATGGTATGTTATTAAAATACATGGTGGTATATCTACAAACTGTACAATGGAAATTTCTCAACATACTGCTGTAGAGAAATTATCCAGGTGTTGAACAGGGATACCTGTATGTATGCATTACATACAGTATATTGTGTAGAGTATGTAAACTGAATTGACTGCATATGTTTACTCTTCTGTGATAATTTTCTAATATAAACCTGACTTGTGTTTACAGTATTTTACATGTGTGCAATAATTGGTCAAATCATGTCATCCTTCTTCTAGGGAATGGCATTCTCTTTGAAAGAGAGGCAGCTGCTTGGCCTACAGGGGCTTCTTCCTCCCAAAATAGAGTCCCAGGACATTCAGACTATGCGCTTCAAAAGGAATTTAGAAAAAATGGACGATCCTTTAGAAAAGTAAGGTTTTTCTGGTTTATGTTTAATAATGTAAGCAGAATTTCCTTTTTTCCGTAATTATTTTAGTTTCTGACATCTGAGACAAATTGCACAGTAAGACATTTTTCCTTGTACATCTTATATGGTATAAAATTCAATTTCTGTCTGTCTGTGAAAACCACTACACCTATTTCTAAAAAACATTTCCAGTATAGTCTAACTTAGAATATATGCTAATGTTTTTAGATTTTTTAACACATGATTAACTAGAAAAAAATAAAAACAACCAACCTCAATAAAAGTTGCCATTATTAGATTAATACTAAATTAATAGTGCTACATATCCACTAGATGGCAGCAACAAGTCAATCGTGTGCCTCACTGAAATTTCATGGAGCAATGACACTTTGTTTCGAATCTACAGTATTTATTTTATATTTTACTCTTATTGTTATACAGGTAAAATTCCGTTACAACGAATATCTTTACAACAAAATTTTCATTACAACGAAGTATTTTAATGGTCCTGACAGTTTCCCCATATGACACGAGTCTATAGAAATCGTATTACTATGAAGTACATTCAGCAGATACTTTCATTACAATGAAGTGACCTTGAAATGCTTGAATGAATCATCCACAGAGCAGTTAGTTCTGTGGTCGCAGCTCAGTTGTGCACATTGATCTCCAAACAGAAACATTTCTTTGGACTTTCCTCGTACTGTTTTTTTTTTTTTTTTTTTTTTCTGCTGTTTTTGTTTTCGGTGGTTTTCAGTGATACCTTTTGCTTATTGCTTATCAACATTTGAAAAACATCCATTGGAATTTAACTCATTGTCACCCTCCTATAGAAATGGCAGACACGAAAAAACGATAACAGTTCATATTAGAAAAAAAAAAACTTTATACCGCAATCGAGAGCTGCAAAAATGTAAAGAAAAAGATGTTGCAGTGATTAGGAATTTCTCTGTCAACACTTTTAACTTTCTTGAAAGACCAAGCAAAAAAAGAAGAAAAATCTCTGGTTGCAAACGTATGCGAACAGCTGCATTTGAAGACGTCGAAAAAGCCGTTTTTATGTGGTTCAGTGATGCTCGTTCAAGAAACATTCCTATTAATGCAGCACTCATTCAAAAAAATGTGAGGTTTCTAAACTCTCTTGAGATCTCCCCCAACGGGACAACACGCCAAAGAGCATCCCAAAGTGCGATCACCACGTCTGTGGATGACTGCTAATCTGTTGCTGGGGCAACAGCAGGCTCACAGCTCTGATGCGGCTCGGCACTGAAGCAAACAGAAAAGATCTCAATGGGTGATGCAAGGAACATTGTAAATGCAGGGCACAGGATTACTTGGCCACTAACCTGGTCACAACCCTGTTTGACACTTTGTGTCTGTTTATAGGAGAGTGATAGATCACGCTACAATAAATAACCCTGCTGTTCCTGTTTCAAGCTGAATAAAGTTGGTTTTGCTAAAGTACTGAGACTCAGCCCCATGTTTTGGGGTGCAAGATGGGGACTTACAGCGCGACCACAATCTTTTAGGTTCGCTTCTGTGGCGCCTCACTGCACCACTGTGAGCCTGCTGTTGTCCTGCCCCAGCAACAGACAAACAATCTTCCACAGACGCGGCAATCGCACTTCGGGACGCACTTTAGCATGACGTTCCCGTTAGGTGGGGGGGGGATCCCAAAAGAGTTCAGAAATCTCACAATATGAAGAAGAAGAAAAGGATGATTCGGCCTCTGATTGATAACTGTGCTGCCCACAACATGCTTCCGCATTTAGATAATGTTTGCATTGAATTCCTACCACCCAATTGCACAGCAGTGCTTCAGCCATTGGGTTTGGGCATCATTCGCACTCTGAAAGTGTATTATCACAAGGAAATGCTGAGAAAAATTCTCGTCAGCATAACTTGTAGACAGGAGAAGATTAAAATTAACGCGAAAGAAGCTACTGAAATGATTGCAAACGCCTGGACGCAAGTTAAAGAAAGCACTATAGTGACAAATACAGAATCTCATTACAACGAATTTTACCTATATAAAACAATATAATTATATTTCTCTCAGTCTATTTGAGCATCACGTGAAAACCTATGCAATTATTTCTGAAAAAAAACTTTGTAGTTCGTTCCAGTATAGTCTTGAGTTTAAATATATGGGCTTTTACATTTTAGATTTTCTACCTATAAACAGGTTAGAAATCTAAAAGTTGCCATTATCACAAGACCTTTGCACCTTTTATTATTAATATCTTCAAAACACAACATGATATTAATGTGATATTTTTTCTTCAAAAGGATTACAAATTATTGCATAACAAAACAACATCATTTTCAAGTGATTATGTTGACTGCAATAACTATTGAGAATTTTAAAATATTTTAATTTGTTGAAAAAGATTTTGCCACTCAATAACTCTTGTTTGAAAAACCTATTCCCTCTTTTTTCTAAACACTTGTTTTATGACAAACATAAGGTCATATTTAATTTTTGCTTAGACCAAATAATAAGAGATCAAATAACCCATTTATGATGAGATCCGTGCTAGAGCTGGAGTAACCAAAATCTTTTGAGACCATCTATAATAATTTTAATATCATTGCTGAATTATTGAGATAATTATTACTGTTCTACAAATTTTTCATTGCTGCAAAATGAATTGTATTTATCTAAATCTTACACTTAATTTTACAGTAAATGGTTTTTACTAGCTCAGAATCACTAAATCCTTAGTGATTCTAAATTTGTATTTCTGCTGAAATTAGGATTTTTATAAGTGTCAGATGTGTTTTTTATTTTACATACATAAAGTACATTTTAGCACTCTCTTCTGTGAGAAGCCAGGTAACCGGACAGCTAGATCTTCATATATATAACAGTAATATTTTCATTTATGAACATTCCATATATATTCTATTTTCTTAAAGACTGATGACCCATCAGTTAAGCTTGTACAAAAGCAAATATCCCAAAGGAAATGTATTATTTTTCCTTCAAAAATATAAGTGGTCCATGTACAGCAAGTTAATGCTGAACATTTACCAAATTGTTCCATGGAACATTCTGTGCATCCGAGGGAATGTGACACAAATCTTACATATGCAGTGTTTGAAAATGTATTGTGGAAATTGTCTGTTTCATTTTGTAAGATGAACTGAATTAAAACAAATAACCATATGGCCCTTATTCAGCAATGCTTTCAGCCTTTTTTTATATGCCATTTCTAGTCAATCATATTTGTAAAATAACTGCCTAAACAGAAAAAAAGAAAATATAGCTAAATAAAATAACTCTCAACTGTAAGCATTTCAAAAATATTTTGCTGCATTCTTTTGTTAATTTTTTTTAGGTTTTATTTTTAATTCTAGAATTGTTTATTTTTTTTAATTAGGTATATCTATGTCATGGGGATTCAAGAGAGAAATGAGAAGCTGTTCTATCGAGTTTTACAAGAGGAGATTGAGAAACTGATGCCAATAGTCTACACACCTACTGTGGGTTTAGCTTGCTCACAGTATGGACACATCTTTAGACGACCCAAGTAAGAGATACTACAAAGAAAAAATGAAAACTTTTCAATTGCATGGTTTATTTTAATTCAGTGTAAAATATAGCATTGATCATTTTCCTTGAAAGTCCTCTGTGGTGGTACATAGCTTAGTTTTTCCTTCATTTAACAAAGAGCTGCACTTAATTAGAAATAATTTGTTTACTTTTGGAAGAGATATATAGTAACTCTGTGGACAGAAAATTGAACACAGTTTACGTTTATATTAGAGTGGCACATATAAATTGATATCTTGATAGTATACATAGTTCTGTAGGATTTTGGTGAAAAGCTGAATATGTTAACATGAAGATTTCCTTTGTCAGACTGCACAAACACAAAAACGGGTAGAATCCATTTTTGTTAGGGATTATTCAGATTCTTTAAAGGAAGAGATTAAGGACACCTGTGTGGACCAAGCTTTTATTTAATTAATCGCTCTGGGATCTGTCAGTGTAGCTGTTTAGTACACTATACAGCCAATTTTTAAAACTGGCTTTCCAAACGACAGGATTTATAACATGGGCTGGATATTCTTTGAATGAATACACCAGTCATTATCCTAACAGCTGGTTGTCAATGTAATTATTTCCCATCACACAACATGTACCACTCAAAATTTTTGTAAGCAATCTAATTTTACAACCGTCTTATTGCATGTTTGGAAGTTCTGCATTTTTAACTTTTGCAATAACAAAATATCCAAATTTTTTCAAAAGTAATAAAAAAAGCAAATAATTTGTGGTTATCCCTTTTAATGTAAAAGAAAATTAACTTTTTAATTAATATAATGTGTCTCAAAATCAGATAAAAATGTGATATTTCAATATTCCAATTACATCTGATAATACTGTTTAAAAAGGAATTTGTCAGTCATCGTCCAACCCACTATATCCTAACTACAGGGTCAGGGGGGTATGCTGGAGCCAATCTCCGCCAGCACAGGACAGGAAACAAACTCCCGGGCAGGGCGCCAACCCACACACACACCAAGCACACTTTAGGGACAATTTAGAATCACCAATGCACCTAGCCTGCATGTCTTTGGACCGTGGTAAGAAACCAGTGCACCCGGAGGAAACCCACACAGACACGGGGAGAACATGCAAACTCCACAAAGGGAGAACTCGGGAAGCGAACCTGGGTCACCTTACTGCGAAGCAGAAGCGCTACCACTGCGCCACTGTGCTGCCCCCAAATGAATTTGAAACTCAGTTAATTGATAGCTTCAACCACTAAATCCATTATGTCACCTGCCTTAATCCTCTGGTAGCAGTCTTTTAATTATTCTTAACAGTTCACTGAGTCTTGTAAACTACATACAGTATTTGCAGTAGGCAATACAACTTTTTATCACTTAGAGCATGTTGTCAGAGCCACACCATTCCTCTCCTTATCTGATTAAGAAAGTCTTATCCTACCTTCATTACTGTTTGACTGGATTATTTCAGTTCTCTTTTTAATTGTCTTTTTGCTCAAAGTATCAGCTGACAAAGACAAGATTAAAACAAAACACTGCTGAGCTGTTCTCCCTTCATCTGACACTCTCCATCCATCCATCCTCTTCCGCTTATCCGAAGTTGGGTCGCGGGGGCAGCAGCTTGAGCAGAGATACCCAGACTTCCCTCTCCCCGGCAACTTCTTCTAGCTCTTCTGGGAGAATCCCGAGGCGTTCCCAGGCCAGCCGGGAGACATAGTCCCTCCAGCGTGTCCTGGGTCTTCCCCGGGGCCTCCTCCCGGATGGACACTCTCCACTGGTTACCTATTTGAGGCTGGATTATTTTAAAAACTCTCCTGATTCATAAAGTTGTTAATTTCAGCACTGTATATTAAGACAACTTAAGATCTTCTGACACTGGATTTCACAAAATTGCAAAGACACGTTTTACAACATGTGGTGAATGCTTATTCAGTTGTTTTGGATTTTGTGGCTTCTAATTTTTAAAATTGGCTCCCTCATGAAACTCCCATTGGTGGACTCTTTCAGATCTCATTTAAAGACTTGGCCTTTTTCTCTTATTTCAAGCATCTTGGCCGTATTTTTATTACGGTACATTTTTCTGTAATAAGTGTTACTAATTGGATGGCACATTGATGTCTTGGTTAGTTCTGCTGCTGAACAGATCCAGCTTCCTGGGTTTAAATCCCACACCAGGTTGTTATCTGTGTGCAGTTTACACAATCTTCCCTTGTCTGTGTGGATTTTCTTCTGGGCATTTCGCTTTTTTGTCCACATCCCCAAAGATGTGCATGTTTGATTAACTGGCTGCTGTAAATGTGCTCTGGTGTTCAATGCAATGGTCTGGCGTCCTGTCCTTGGTTGTTTGCTGTCTTGCACCGATTGCTTCCAAGCCAGACATTCTGTAATCCTGAACTTCATTCATTTTATTTGATTATATATGTTATTATATATATTATACGTTAATGATTTTATTAATTGTAATTCAGTCAGTATTCAATTATAGATGCACTAAACATTAGTTACTGAAAGTTATTTTTAAATGGTCCTGTGATGGTTTATTTCATGAATAAAGCTAGATATATTGAGCTTTGATTGATTGATATTTAATATTAGCAAATAGAGCTTTTTTATTGAAAGTTGGTTATAATTAGCAGGAATTTTTAAAATTATTTTTCTAAGCATCAACTGATTTGTGCACTTTAGATTACTTGTTCCTTTACTCCTGCTATCAGTGTGGTCAATGTGGAGTTGCCTAGCTGGTGTAAAGAAAGTGCAAAGCTCACAATGAAGTCTTGACAGGACCTTTTTGGTCATGTTTGAATGTATGTTTTACTGTGCATTGTTCAGTTTCCATAAATGTGTAAATGAGTATCACATCTTCTTCTTCTTCTTTTGGCTGCTCCTGTTAAGGGTTTCCACAGCGGATCATCTTCTTCCATATCTTTCTGTCCTCTGCTTCTTGTTCTGTTACACCCATCACCTGCATGTCCCCTCTCACTACATCCATAAACCTTCTCTTAGGCCTTCCTCTTTTCCTCTTCCCTTGCAGCTCTATCCTTAGCATCCTTCTCCCAATATACTCAGCATCTCTCCTCTGCACATGTCCAAACCAACGCAATCTCGCCTCTCTGACTTTTGTCTCCCAGCCATCCAATTTGAGCCACACTTCTAATGTCCTCATTTCTAATCCTGTCCATCCTTGTCACACCCAATGCAAATCTTAGCATCTTTAACTCTCCCACCTCCAGCTCTGTCTCCTGCTTTCTGGTCAGCGCCACCGTCTCTGGTCTTAGTACCATCCTGTAGACCTTCCCTTTCACTCTTGCTGATACCCGTCTGTCACAAATCATTCCTGACACTCTTCTCCATCTCTCTTTCACCTCTCTTTCATAATCCCCATTACTCTGTACTGTAAATCCCAAGTATTTAAACTCCTCCACCTTTGCCAACTCTACTCCCTGTATCCACACCATTCCACTGACCTCCCTCTCATTTACACACATGTATTCTGTCTTGTTCCTCCTGACCTTCATTCCTCTCCTCTCTACAGCAGATTTCCACCTCTCCAGGGTCTCTTCAACCTGCTCCCTACTCTCGCTACCGATCACAATGTCATCAGTAAACATCATAGTCCATGAGGACTCCTGCCTAATCTCGTCTGTCAACTTGTCCATCACCATTGCAAATAAGAAAGGACTCGGAGCCGATCCCTGATGTAATCCCACTTCCATGTTGAATGCATCTGTCACTCCTCTTGCAGACCTCACCACCATCCCATTTCCCTCCTACATATCCTGTACAACTCATATACTGTATACTTCTCTGCCACTCTCAACTTCCTCTTACAATACCACAACACCTCTCAAGGAACCCTTTTTATTTTTAACCTGTATATTCACAAGATTGGTCTACCTGCATTTATAAGTTGCAGAACACTTAACTGGTATCGAAAGAATGAACGTGTTATCTGAAAGAACTCTAGCACCTCCTAAAAAACTTAACAGAATGGTCATTGCAATTCATAGCTGAAAGGTTTGCTCATGTTGTTATATTTTAAATGGCCATTTAAATTAAAATGGTTTATTTTAAACGGTGCCAACATTGTTGCCACAAGAAAGTAATTCTTGTGTAACTCAACTTGTGTGTAAGGACTGCCATTTTAGATCAAATTTTGTAGCATTGATTTATTGATTTCCTGTTTGCCACATAAGTAATCAATTTCTGTCATTATGTCATTTTGCAGGGGTGTATTCATATCCATTCATGACAGAGGTCACATTCAGTCCATTCTAGATAACTGGCCAGAAACTAACGTAAAGGTAAATGTTACAATTTAAGGGTGGGTTTGGTATGGGCTTGAGAGATGTTAAAATGGTTTTTCAGAAATGCTTAGCTTTTCACTGACAGCAGTCTCTGATGGAAATATATTTTTCTTTCTTCTTCTAATTGGTATGGAATGTAATGCAAGTGCATATAGACACAAAAGTATTTTCAACATTTTGTAGGTGAAATATTTGATATTTTCATCCTGGGCTTACTGCTGCCCTTTCACAGTTTGGAAAATGTTAATTCAGTTCTGTGTTTAGCGCACCCCACTGAGAGGTGAGCTTGAAACCCTTCTGTTGTGTGGGCATTAATGGTGTCTTTGACTTGCAGCCAAGTATACTTATTTTGAAGGGAATAAAAGGCATCAAAATAAAATTGAATAAATCTCGGTTACAGGAAGCTGAATGCTTAAACTATACTGGAAGTGTAACCTTTCTGTATTGATTTCTAGCACGGATAATGTCTTTGTTGTTTATCTGTCCTTTTTTCTCTTGAAAGGTGGCAAAAGCAGTTTTAGTTTTTATTGAGCTGTCATGCTAATTATTTCTAGCATTCATAAAATAAGAAGTCCCATTATTTAAAATTAAAGTAAACTGCTAATATCGTGACATGCCATTTTTTCATCTTCTCTGTTTGAGACACAGGATTGCTTTCAGCTCTGTCCCAAATAACACTTAAGTTTTGAAAACTTCATACGAAGAGCGAGTGACAATGCTGTATATGCACTCTTACAGGCAGTGGTAGTTACTGATGGAGAGCGAATCTTAGGATTGGGAGATTTGGGGGTCTATGGAATGGGCATTCCAGTCGGCAAACTCTGCCTTTACACAGCGTGTGCTGGCATCCGACCTGAAACGTGTCTTCCTGTGTGCATTGATGTTGGAACAGACAATCCAGTAAGTACAGTTTATTTCTTTTTTTTAATTAATGTATTTATTTGAAATTTTTTCCCTGGTTTGCCCTTAGTGAGATTTACTAAATGGACAGTTTTGATGCCTTCTGAATTATACTTAGGTGCCTAGAGATTTCCTGGTAGCTTATTAAATGTGAACTGAATGTTTTGCCAGAAACTCAGTTAATGGTTGTCTGCTTTGTCCAACACCTGACTAAATATGGATTTAAGTGAATTAAAATAAAGCATATTTCATTGTACATTTTACACAAACAAAAAATAAGATTTTTGTTTTGAAGTCACTCTTAAGTCTTTCCGAACTTACCGTCCTCCTGTTCATTTTCTGTAATCACAGCCGGGTTGTGGGGCAGCTGCAAACTATCCCAGCCATTATCCAGCGCAAGGCGAGAACAACATCTGGACGGGGTACGAGTCCATCACATGGCAAACACTAATGCGCACACAAACACACACACACACACACACGTATTCATGGGGACCAACTTAGCAACAGCAACTCGCCAAACCTGAATGTGTTTGGACTGTGAGAAGAAAGCGGAGCTCCCGTAGGAGACCCACATGAACAAAGGGAGAACATGCAAAGTCCACGCAGGTAGCACCTGGGACAAGAACACTGGTATCCTTAACATTTGGTTAAACTTTTTTTTTTTTTGCTTGTCCAAAAAGGCTATTTGACTCGATTGTAAATTTTCAATAATGGCTAAATGTGTGAGATCTTTTTCTATCATTTTTTTAATTGCAGATTTATCTTTTTTCCCTCTTTTTAAGACACTGCTAAAGGATCCTTTCTATATGGGTCTTTATCAGAAACGTGATCGCTCCCAAATGTATGATGATCTCATTGATGAATTCATGGAAGCTGTAACAAACAAGTAAGAATACTTCCCTTTATTCCAGTAATTCCTGTACTATACAGTCATGTGAAAAATAAAGTAAACTCTCTTACAGTTCTATGGTTTTACTTATCAGGACATAATAAAAACATCTGCTCCTTACAACTTTCTGAAATTATTTAAATCTAACCTCAAGTGTGAAACAGCACACAACAGATTGCACTGTGTCATTATTTAATTAACAAAAATGAAGCCAAAATGGAGAAGCCATGTGTGAAAAACTAAACACATCCCATGATTCCATAGCTTGTTGAGCCACCTAGTAGCAATAACTTGAAGTAATCGTTTTGTGTTTGACTTTATCAGTCTTTCACATTGTTGTGGAGGAATCTTGGCCAACTCTTCTTTACAATGTTGCTTCAGTTCATTGAGGTTTGTGGGCATTCGTTTATACACCAGTCCTGCCACAGCGTTTCAGTCGGGTTGAGGTATGGACCTTGACTGGGCCATTGCAGCATCTTTACTCTTTTCTTTTTCAGCCATTCTGTTGGAGATTTGCTGGTGTGCTTGGGATCATTGTCCTGTTGCATGACCCAAGCTTTAGCTGTCAGACAGATGGCCTCACATTTGACCCTAGAATACTTTAGTATACAGAGGAATTCATGGTTAACTCAATGGGCAAGTCATCACCCCTCTACCACAGTGCTTGACAGTTGGTATGAGGTGTTTGTGCTGATATGCTGTGTTTGGTTTTCACCAAACGTGGAGCTGTGCATCCAGACATCTGCACTTTGGTCTCTTCTGGCCAGAGGACATTGTTCCAGAGGTTTTGTGGTTTGTTCAGGTGCAACTTTGCAAACCTAAGCCATGTTGCCATGTTCTTTTTAGAGAGAAGAGCCTTTTTCCTGGCAGCCCTTCCAAACAAGCCATACTTGTTCAGTCTTTTTCTAATTGTACTGCCTTGAACGTTAACATTTAACATGCTAACCGAGGCCTGTAGAATCTTGTTTGGAAATGTCCTTATGACCCTTCCCTGATTGATGGACAGCAACAATTGCTTCTCTGAGATCATTGCTGATGTCTTTCCTCCTTGGGATTGTGTTAAAAAAAACACCTGAATGCTCCAAACCAGCAAACTGCCAAAACATCTGCTTTTACAGAGGTGGTCACAGTTGCTGATGATCAATTAACCAACTGCATTTGTTGCTACTTACTTATAAACAGTAAGGGTGTACTTAATTTTTCACACACTGCTTCTGCATTTTTGGCTTAGTTTTTGTAAAAATAAATAATGACACAATATAACATGTCATGTATTGTTGTTCATCTGAGGTTGTATTTGCCTAATTGTAAGACCTAAGGACCAGATGATTTTTTATTATGTCCTGCTATGTAACATTGAAAGAGGGTGTACTTTCTTTTTCACATGATTGTATCTATTAGACCCTAATAAACTTTCCATAAACTTTTTTGTTTCATTGTTAACATAAAGCCTAGTATTACTGATGAAATAAAAATTCCTGGAGTCTGTGTCTCCTTGATTCTTGTAAAATCTGTACCATTCCATGCTGTCATGAGTAGTCAGGGAACTTGTTTTTGAAATACATGAGCTACTCTGGCATCTGATTGCTATTTAAAGTAAAGCTGACTGATGACCGTGTCTCTCTTTTAGAAAAGATGAAAAGAATTCTCCTGGAACTCTGGTTCTTGGTATTAGCATGCAGATACTTGCCAGGGCAGCACAAGAAACCTGGACATTCCAGTTTAATCTGCCCAGTGTGATGGTTTTAGCATAGGTCGTCAAGAGTAAAGACAGAGGTCAGTTTCAGTCTTGACACGGGTCTCTCTGTCAGATCCTTTGAAGCAGTGCCAGTGTTTGTGGTGCAACTCATCTAGGGGCACCAGAAAGCTCTTTTGTTATGAATGGTGCCTAGCTGCATAGTATAGATCAGCCCCAGTAGGGTTGCAGGGACAGCAAGCACCACTAGGTGGCATTGTGACCTGTGGTTCCTTCACTGAAGACAAATTAGCCCATGGTCCAGAAGTGATTTAGATAGAACTAGTAGTGACCCCAGAGGTTCTTAAATTTTGATTTTTAAAAGCAACTTCTTGGCCATAAGCTGATACATTCGGGGTCAGGAAGAGTGCTGGACAAGGATTCAATGGACAACCGGATTTGAAGCCAGAAAGAGTGCAGAGTAGGTCCTGGTGGTTAAAAGAAAGTGTGTTGGTATTGTTTGCGGTTGGTAAACACATTAGCCACCCCTTCTAACAGAGACAAATTCCAAACCTATTTTTAAAAGCTATGAGGCCAGTAGGTTTGTTAACTCCTTTCTTTTGATATTTTGACTCACCCCTATTTAAACTGCTTTTATCTGCTTTAGCCACATTTAGTAAATATAAGATATAAAAGCTGTTTGGCAGCTGTAAGCACTCAAATCCATGAATCCAAAAAAAGGAAAAGTTCCTGTCTGGTCAGATTAGCTGTACATCTCCAAATATCTTGTGCTGTAATGTGTCTCTTAATCCACAGGTATGGTCAGAACACCCTGATTCAGTTTGAAGACTTTGGAAATCATAATGCATTTCGTTTCCTGAGAAAGTACAGGGAAAAATACTGTACTTTCAATGATGATATTCAGGGTACGTAGATGGGAATTTTGACCTTTTTTGGAATAAAACTACCATTTTGGTACAACCTGTCTCCTCCTGGAGAAAATTATCTGCATTTTACTGATAGTTCTCCCACTTGTGCTTTATGCATAGGAACGGCTTCTGTGGCTTTGGCAGGACTGCTGGCAGCACAAAAAGCAGTTGGAAAACCTATTACCGAACACAGGGTTCTCTTCCTCGGTGCAGGGGAGGTGAGGCCTTTTTTGGAAAAATGCAAAGCCAGTTTGATCAGGGAAGGAAAAATGTTGTTAGATGCACTCTGTAATGCAGAGTGCATCCCTTTTTATTTCAGTTTAATTTTGTAGTTTAGAAAAAAATTTTCAAAATAATCTGGGTAAATTTCTCGAATATCAAAACAGTTGATAATGACAGAACTACTATTATTAAAAGTCTGGGTAACCTAGCTGCAACATGACTTGGAAAAATATATGGAAATGTGCATAGCTATTCATTTAATATAAATAATTCTTAATCAGTCAAGAGTGGGTGGTGGTTAATTCCAGGCAGAAAACCTAATGTCTTTTCCGTTAAAATCCCAGATAAACAAAATTATCTTACTGTTAAGCACATAAAACCATAAAAGGGACAGATTGTCAATGTTGAGGATACAAGTTCTAAATACTATAATGGGAGTGTTAAAGAGTGTGGAAGAACAGAATGCTTGGAATTTCATTAGGGCAAGTGACGCCGTTAAGTTGTTTATTTACTACCATATGATGCCAATTTGCACAATTTGGCTGTCTAGGAAGGGCAAAAACGGAATTCAGTTAGTGGTGATATACATGTAAAGAAGCTGTCAGGAAAGGTTCCTGTTGCCTAAGCTGGGGTCACCAACTGTGGTCCTGGAGGGCCGCAGTGGCTGCAGGTTTTCCTTCTAACTCTTTTCTTAATAAGTGACCTGTTTTTTCTGCTAATTAACTTCTTTTAAACAATTTTTAATTGACTTGTTCTTGAAGACTCAGACCCCTTAATTGTTTCTTTTTCCTTAATTAGCAGCCAAACAATAATGAGATACAAAATGAACCAAAACAACTGGTGTCCATCATACAATATCTGAAAATAAAGAAAGAAGGTCTCAGGAATGTTGATCTGCTCAGGTCACCAAAACATTTGAACAGTGCTGTTAGAAAAGAGAAAATCAACAATTTCGGAAATGTCTGCTGTTGCACCACAAGAGCAGCAACAAGCCATGGAATTAAAGAACGGGTTTAATTAACAACAAGATTTGGGCACCTCATTAAGCAGCTCGTTGGAGTGAAATAGGTTGGAGTTTGAGGCCCTGACGTAGTTGATTTTCTATTGGCTCACTCATTTCACATTTCATTTCTTTTTGGGTGCCATTTAAGGAAAGAAATGCTTAAATTATAAAGTAACAATGCTAACTGTAACGCCGCTGTGTTATGGCTAAATCTTTTAATGAGAAAGTAAATAGTATCAAATGGTTATGACTTCCATATTTTATAAGTGCATTTTAGTAATAGACAAGTGAGTTGACAAATAATAAATATTTTTCCTTTAACAAGGACTCCCCTTTCCACCTGCCCCAACTATTTTGATATCCATGGTACCTGAAATCTCTTTTACAAATTATTTTCTTATGGTCCAAGAAAGTATTTTAAGTTCACTATGCTTTCATTTTATACAGTTTCGTTGAACTGTTTTGAGCATGTTTGGTAGACAGAAATATAGATAGAAGTTTTTTTGTCCCCGGGGGAAATTTGTTTTTTATGGAAGCTCTTTACCTAAATAAATAGATACATAAATAGATAAGTAATACATAAATAAATGTACATGCACAATTTGGTCTGAAAAGACACTGGAGTGACTATAAAGCAAGAATATTCAAAACAAAGAAATGTTCTGACTTGGCTGTCACAGTCACAGTGAGGCATTACGCAGACATATTGTTGTTGGTATTAAGGAGCCCCAGTCGTGTTTCTTGACACACTTCTGCTAAATAATTAGTTGGCTGAAAGTCCTCAACGTTAGTGCGTCAAACAGAGGATGTGCAGCATTGTTCATAATGGCACTCAGTTTTTTAATTCTCTCCTTCGCTGCTACCTCCAGTGGGTTCAGAGTGCCCCCCATAACTGAGCCTGCCCTTTTAATTAGCTTGTTGAATCGGAGAGCCTCTCTTGAGGTGATGTTAACCAGCCCAGAACACCACAGTGTTGAAAATTGCTTTGGCTATTACTGAGTTATAGAAGATGTGAAAGATGTCACTTCCCTCATTAAAAGAATGCAGTCTCCTAAGGAAAAGGAGAATGCTTTTTATGTTGTTCCTCCTTGTTCTGAGACCAGTACAACCTGTCATTAACTCTCTTGGGGTGGGTGTCGGCTTATGTCCACACATAGGGTTGAGGCAAATGTCGACATTAATCCGATTTAGCTGTTTGAAGATAGCTGCTTGAAGACTGCCGCCAACCAGTTGTGTAAAGATGGCCGATCAAAGATGGCTGCCGCCAGCTGAGTAAAGACAGCAGATAAAAAGCGGCCGCCACTGTCGGCCTTCACCCGGCTGCCAGCTCCCATAGTGGTCACATTATGCAGCAACAGATGCCTGAAACAGCGCCGCCAGTGTAATGCAGCAATGCACGACATTGGCTGCTTCTAACATTACCAAACCTTGCAGGACTACTTGAGGCAGTAAAAAAAAAAAAAAAAGTCAAAAAGTGCTGCTAGTGTATCTGATGCGAATTTCCCCAACCTGCAGATGAACTTGATGTTGGCACATTATTCAAACTGTGACATTGCGCCGAATGACTATGCACACGTGTAACTCAAACGGTAATTAAACCAATACTAAACACCGAAACTGATCCAGACCTGTTGTAACTGCTCTACAGACGTTATGTCCTCCCCTCCACAACAATGTGTGTGTGATCTGATCTCTCTCACTCTCCCGCTATATCACAATTCTGGGAACTTTTTGACTGCCCCTTGTATGCTGTGTAATATGTATTTAAATTCACTTGGTGTAGAGGCTCATGGAACATAAAAAACCTTTACTTTGTGTGCTTTTCAGAAAACTGAGTTTTTTTTGTAAAAATATTCAGCTTTGGACCAAAACGAAAAAAAAAAAAAAAATTAGCCCTGAAAGAGTTAATGTGGACTCCCTAGTACTTGTCAGAGTACTTGCCACCTCTACATCCACTCCTTGAATAGTGACCTGACACAGTCAATAACCAGTTCTTTGGGTTTGATGATGTTAAGATATAGACAATTCAGTTTTCACCAAGAAACAAACTTTTCCACCTGACTGCTATATTCTGTCTCATCCCCTTTATCAGTGCACCCCCATAAGTGCAGAATCACCTGAGTCTGCGAAAGAAGTAGCTTTCTCAGTGGTATGCTGGATTGTAATCCTTCTTTTTCCTGAAACAAATTTGACATTACAGTACAACATAAATAAGGTGTACTAATGAAAATTTGCAAACTTGCTGTGGCTAAAGTTATATGGTCACTCTTCATAGAGTGGCTTTCAAAACAGTTTTAAAATAATCTGAGATGAGAAGGGTCAAGGCTGTGTATCAAGTCACTGCATGAAGGTAATTTCTCACTGAAAGTCAGGTGAGTTGTTAAATGTTTTAAAATAAGACCAATGAGAGTCACATTTCTTAAATGTATAACTCTCAGGTAAAAATAATTTTGGTGTCATTTTAATTACAATATTATTTTAATCAGTGAGTCAACTTTACAGTTTTTTTAATTCTGCAGAAAATCTTTTACTGTGTTTTGCTTATTTTCATTATAAAAAGGCGGCCCTTGGAATAGCAAACCTCATTGTTATGTCCATGATGGAGAATGGAATTTCTCAGATGGAGGCAAGGAAGAAAATCTGGATGTTTGACAAATTTGGTTTATTGGTTGAGGTAAGAAGGCCAATTATCAGTGAGCTTTGACATGTATAAAATTAAATTAACAGATGCTCATTTTCAGAATTGATGCCACTATCATTCTTAACAGTTTCTATTATTTAATCAGCACTGCGGCATGGTTTCCATTTTGAGGGGTGGAGTAGTCAGTCATCCCAATATAATGGTGTGTATCCAATGATTTTTCATTTATATTCCATAATTCTGAAGAATTAGAAGAAGAAGAATTCCATAATTCTGAAGCATAATAAAAAGTATTCAATAATAATAATTTTTGGGTCCCATTACTGCTCTGGGTTGGCTTTATAATGAGATCTTGCACTGGTACTAAGAAATATACAATAAATCATTAATGGAGTATTTCAGCAGTTAAGGTTTGTATATCTTAAGTAATCATTAATTGATACACTCTGTGTACAAAGTCTGAGCCACCTTGCACTTTTTTCCATACTTCATTTTTATATGTGAAAGAAATCTCAGCTTTGCTCTAATCCTTTCTTCCAGCTGAACAAGGAGGATGACCACCTCCTGTCAAACCCTGTGCAGTCCACCTGACTACTGGGAATTGAAGTCCTCTCTGTAACTCTGCTATAGATTCATTTCAATAACAGATTGGTTGTCATATGGACAGAACATCCATACATTTAACTGCCATTGCTCCATGGTCACCCTGTTGCTGCTTTATGTGAACATCATTTGGCTCCAATTATTGAACATTAAACATTTCACCAAGCATTCCCTTCTCAAATGGATATTGAGATTTTTATGTCACATGATCATTTTATGTAGCTACACCCACTCGATTAGACAAGTGTGGTCTACACTCCGCTCACCTAATGTTTTTTCTTCAGTAGGAGACGTGAAAACTATCCCCACAGGGGGCTTTAGGAGATGCCCATGCAGCACAGACAGATAACCTAGTATAACTTCTTACTGTATCAGTAATACATAAATTTGGATTCTGTTTTTGAAACAATCTAACAAACACATCATTAGACATAGTTAAAAATAATCACTTTGTGATTTTTTGATGAAAAAATAATTACTCACTTGAAAGTAACTTTGTGATTCTTATTTTTGTATATAAAACTATTTGGGGCAGCACCCTAAGGCCCATAGTGAACCAAACTACTGTTTTTTACACCAGTGCAGTCATGTGTTCGCATATAGTAAAACCGGAAATGATGTTTCTGTATATTCAAGTAGTTTCAGGTTTGAGGTGAAAAGTGAAATGATGGAAATCTAAAGAATGCAAACATTGAGTTTTATATTATTGTACATGTTGTGATAAGGCGCTATATTGGAGCCGACCCGACACAGACTGACACCAGAGGCATGGGCAAAATAGCCAAAAAGTTTTATATTTTCTTCAGCCATGGGACACGTCTTCCCTGTGTCCCACTGGCCCTAACACAGTTCCAAAAACACACAAAAGTAGATCACACCCTTCTCTTCCTCCACTCCTCCCAGGGCACCTTCGTCCTCTTCCTCCCGACTCTGGCGCCCTGAGTAGTGGCTGCCGGCTCCCTTTATACTCCACACAGAAGTGCTTCAGGTGGTAATTAACCTCAATTAGACTGCACTTCCGGATGTGGCTGTGTTGCCACCCATACAGGCTCAGGAAGCCTTGCTGCTCCCCCTGGCGGTGGCCATGGAGCCCAACCAGGTTGAGCTCCGGTGTTGCATGTTACTGGCCCAGATGCAACACAGGGGGGCTGCCACCAAGTGTTCCGGGGGACATAGCATCCATCCCATGGTTGCTCCCCCGGATCCAGTGTTGAAGGGGCGTCCCGGCCGTCCACCACAATGTATATGCTTTAACATATCAGAATACCACTTTCATACCCATGTCAGTTAAGCACAAGTATTGTGAACATAGCACTAAAGCACTTTTGCAGAGCAAACAATTTTGAATAAAATAAATAAATACCATTTTGGTGCATTTGGCACTCTGCAGTGACCAGGTGTTCATATAAAAGAACTATAAGTGATGAGAAAAACATGATAAGACCTGTTAAGAAAATGTCTGTAGTTGACTTTACTGCCAACATTAGACCTATAAAACACACCGTCCAAGATGTAAATTCATAAGTAGCACCCAAACTAGAAAGCCCTTATTAGAATATGAGTATGGAGGTAAACATAAGGTACTGCTTTAACATAATGACATTCTGTGCAATTGGCTTAGTCATATGGGTGACTCTTCTTGTTTAATTGTATTATTAGCCAGAATGGAAGAATAACCTACTTAAGTGTACAGAAACCTTCTGACTATCTGTATACAAGTAAATGTCTCTACTTTCTGGTCATAGCCTCCTTATGCAGCAGACTCACTTTTTCAGAAAAAAAATGTGCACTTGTATGAAGGGGGTTATATAAAAATACATAAATACACTATATAGCACAACAAATTAAACAATACACTTGACAGCTGCGTACAATTAATAGTAAAGGAAATATTGATAATGTGTTATAAATGATAAATAAAAAAGATAACTAACGAAGCACCAACAGTGTGTTTTATTCCTTGAAAAATGTAAGGAATGATTTGACTATAATGCTGTTTATATGGTCCAATTCTTACATCTATCCATTTTGTGAACCCTCTACAGGACCTGAAGCCTATCCTGGCAGCACTGCAAGCAAATCAAAAAGTAACGATAGACAAACTACTAGTTCATCATAAGGCACACTCACATGCACACCCCTGCTTGACCATCCATCCATTTTAATAATAAACGGCTAATTTAGAATGGTCGAACAACGTCTTTAAGATGGGGATGGTCAAAGGAGTGTGTAATTTTGAAAATAGCAAGCTCGCAGTTATATAAGTGAAGTTGTAGAACAGAAAATAACGATAAGTAGAAGAGTGCAGTTGCAGTATACTCTTCCCATAAGGATAATGTGTGAAGTATTTATGTTGCTTTACTAGTAGAGCAGAATGACACAAAGAGAGAGGCTTAAAATATCTACAGTGACTTAGAAATACTACATTGACACATTTGATTACTTTTTAAATGTAAGTGAAAGAGTATTTAAGTCAGATGGAGTCACCTGCCATTGTTGGGAAGACAAATTATTGCTACAGCTTAACAAAAATATGTATGTTAAATATTTGCTGTCCATTAGGTTTGGTGAATGGCCAAATAATGTTTTGGTTCCTGCCTTTCACAACAATTTCATAAATGTGTCATTAAGTGTTTCACTTAGTGTGATACACATCACTGCAGATGTGTAGTCATTTGAGATTTCTGTATAAAACCAAATACAAAAGTAATATTTTATTTTAAATGGCAGTAATAAAGCACCTTCCTTTTCCTACTTATTTCCCCAAGTGCAAGAAACAGTATGTGAGGAAGTGCTACTAGGATATGGGCTGATACAGCACTCTGTTTTACAGAGCATGATGTCATCTTGCGTCCCCATTTGTCTACATAACAGATGGAAACTATCAGTATTTTCTTAACCTACTTATCTAGTACAGAGGAATGGGAAGTAAGAGCAGCAACTAGCACCATGCAGAATGTTTTCCTTGAAAACATGTTGAAACGGGAATGCCAAGATGCTTGTCATAAATTATATTGTTTTCAGCTTTTTCCTATACCTTTTTTAAACATTCCCATATCATTGTTTTCTTTTTAGTCGGACACTTAAAACATACACTATTTTGGTTTATTTTTTATTTCTTAAAAAACTACCCTTTGTGTCTATAACCAGAAACATAGGCAGCCTAATGCTGGCTGTCAACAACAGTGAACTGGAAAATCTGGTAGGAAAGTGGTTACGTGCTTGACTCTATCTTTCTTAACTTTTGCTTCACCTATCAGTACAGACTGTATGTTTTTAAGGTATCAGCTTATATTAGTATTACATCCTACTTGTTAAAAAAATTACTTTATTTTTGCTTCCTCTAGGGTAGAAGTGAAGGTATTGATGTTAACCAAGAAGCTTTTGCCCATGAAAGTCCAGGTCAGAATGCAAAGACCTTTCTAGATGCAGTGAAAATGCTGAGGCCTACTGCCATTATTGGTAAGATTTATGACTACGAGAAAGTGCAGGAACTGCTTCTTTTTTTTCTTTTTTTGCCAAACATCTTATTTAACTTAAAAATGATGTGTTAATTTTTTTTCTTGTTGTACCTGCTATGCAACCAAAACACAAACTAGTGTCCTGCTGTTCTGCATGGAATATGAAAAGCAACTGGAAAACTCTGTGTGAGCTCAATTCACCAATCAGACCTTTATCAGCTAGGATATTTTTTCAATCCTCTTCTGTACCAGGCTCACTCCATTTAAACTCTGTGTGAGGAATTATAAAGATATTTCAGCAGAATTCAGGGGAACACACTCACCTGAGAGATGTATTACTCTGTTGGTGATTGCTTCTGGTTGCTCTCATTGCCTTTTGTCATCTGTTCATCCTTAAAAAAGTAAAATTTAGCCCTGTACAACTTACAATATTTTGATTAGACATATGTACCGTAAGACCCTAGCCACCCTTCTGTATGTGGAGTGCACCCATCACATAGGGGAACTACCCATATTTGATCATTTCACACCCTTTGGGGGGTTGGAGATTCGCGGATTGAGGAAGAGGGGCAGGGAGAGAAAGCATGAGTCATCTATGCCACTGTAATTGAAAATGCTGAGAATTAAAATTAAGATGAGCAGCGGGGGAAAGCGTTCTGGTGTTTTATTTAAAAAATTTAAACTACCCTACTGAAATGTTACACTTATTTCCATTTTTTATCCTTATGACTAATACAAGTTGTCTTTGTATGTAAATGTTAATTATGTTGCGACTCATCAGTTTTTTATACTCAAGATGATAATTTTCTGAATTCTGAAAGGAGATTTTTTTTTAACTGTTTAGGTTCTGTTTGTCATTTCCTTTAACTATAAGATCATGTAACTTATATAATTTGTATACATTTCAACACCACTTGTCATAAGCTCTGTTTTATCGTGTTGATAGATTACCTGTGACCTACACCTCATGAAAAAGGTGCCAACTAACATCTTAGGTTGTTTTCTTAACGGGGGCTAGAAAGAAATGTCAAAACTAGCTAGCTATACAGCTCTTACCTGTAATCTCTTACCTTTCTCACTGTCTGTATTGTACCCTGCATATTCAACCCTATGGACCTCTATCAGCAGGGTGCTCACTGACTGGGTTTGTTTTAACTGTTACTTTCCTCTCTTTTTTTTTTCAACACAGTTTACCACGAATAGAGGGCTTCTCAATGCGCTCCCTTGAGTGCTTAAGGGTCCACAGCTAGACAAGAAATGATCAGTCTTTACATTCTTGGCTCGCTAGTAGCAGTTGGAGAGACACACTTATTTAAGCATTCATTGTAAAATTATATTTATTTATATTAAAGCCTATACCAGCAAATTTAAAAAATAAAAATAATTATACAACCTGGGAGTCCCAGATGACAGTTCCTTGTTGGTTTAGTTCCTTAGTTAGAGATTTTATGTCCTTATTTGAAAATGAAAAGAGAAATTCCTTGCCAGAGACAGGGAGTTCATTTTCCAAGTGTCCTGTGGCTCCTCTCAAAATGTCTGTTTTTGTAACTTACCTGAACTCTTTATAGATGTGTCATAAAACCAAATAAACAATACATTTTTGGATCGATCCATGTGGCAACTGAACTGAAAGAGCTCTTTAATAAAAGAAAAACTCATAAACTCAGAAAAACTAATAAAATGCAGCCATTTACCCCACACCCAAATTAGAGCACACACTGGCTTTCTTTCCCCTAGCAGAGTGTCTAAAATTTTTAATGTTTCTCAAAACACACAATGTAGATAAATCAATATCATCAAGTCAAGGTGATAGTGCCATGGTAATCAAAAGCTGCTTGAAGCTGTACCTAGAGTCATTTATTTAAAGGTCCTGCTTCATTTTCTAACTATGTAGAAACACTCTGCGTTGCCTTTCAACTTTTTCCAGAGTACACTCCATTTATTTTCAACAGGATTAGACTTCCAGGCTTTAGGCCGACATGAAATCTGTCAGTTGAAAAGGTTTAGGTATCTTCCATACAAGAGCTACAATTTTTGTACTAAAAAGCAATAGACAACATTAGAGTACAGTTTGTATAGCAGTGTCAAAGTTTAAACTAAACATTTTTCATCACCAATTAGTCTAACTTGGGTCCTAAAAGTGGTTTGACAATTTTGTTGGAATTACAAAACTGCAGTTGTTGTTATTTGTTCTTCTATCCTAATGAGTCTTTGTCATATTCTCCACAGGTAGTAGCAATCTAATCGCACTTTCCAACATGCAAAACCATAACCTTAGAAATGTTTCTTTTGATTAGAATAAAAGCTATTTATGCTTATCCTAAGTTGTTCAAGGAGACGTGTTTGGTCATAATGGTGTCATAATGCATGGCACTTTGGGTCCACATGGCTGTCTTTGTCTGCATTGGGCGCATCCAAATTTTTCCTGTGCACATGCTGTTGCAGACATGGATGCCGCTGAAATCAAAACGGATCATTTTGAAGTGAGGTTGCTAAAAGGTGCCCAGGTATGGACAACTATATGATTCAGCAATGAAAGATCACCCAGAAAGCCAAATGATAATAGTTGCAACAGACTGTGTAAAGGACAGATTGCTGTTAGACCTAAGCAAATTCCATTTGTAATGGAATCTGTTTTTTTTTTGGGGCATCAGGAAGATGTCCTCTTTAAACTTCCTGACCCTATATACATGCCCTAGTGTTTTGTAGTGTATTTCTGTTGGATTGGTACTTGCCTTTTGGTGTTGGGATAATGTTTGGCCCCTTTTATTTGTACAAGACAGAATGACTTAGCAAACTGTTTTTTAAATTTAGATTTGTTGAGCATATCTACAATGGGCAGAGAAGATACTTTCTCTGCAGCTTTGTGCAGATCCAAACAATTTTGCATATACTTTAACCAACAAACTTCCACCATGCTAACGAAATGACCATGGACTGAGTATATATTGCTCATTACTCTCAGAAGGCACATCCTAATCCCACGTTACGTGATTCAGAAAGTATAAATCAGCCTTACGTTTCTTGACTTTACTATTCCCCAGAATTAATGTGAATTATGAGGTTGTAGGCATGAGTCAGATACTGTAGGTGCAGATCTTATGCCAGAGTACATTGTATAATTATTAGTTCTATTCATAGTTTTTGTATTTTGTCTTAACAAATGTACATTTCTAATTTGATTCTACTAGCTGCTTTTCCAACCACGGTTTCTAAAATAGCGTTGTCAAAATATCACTTTTTTCCCCTTAATGAATCACTTGACTTATTCTCTTTCTGTTCTATTTTAGGTGTGGCAGGTGCAGGCCGGTTATTCATTCATGAGGTCATTAAGGAAATGAGTTCAATCAATGAGCACCCCATCATATTTGCTCTGAGTAATCCCACAGCCAAAGCAGAATGTACAGCAGAGGACGCCTACACTCTGACGCAGGTAGTGTACTTGCAGAGAAACTGTACCTTCTTACAAAAAAAAATGTATAAAGAATTTTATAACAGTATTTTTTTTTTAACATAGTACTAGTGTTAACTCAGGATAGTGTTTAATTCAAGTTTACCCAAAACATGTATTGAAGGGAATTCTGTAGCTGTTGGTATTCTAGTCTAGTTTCTCAGTGTGAGTTCAATACTTTGACTTAATTCATCAGTAGTGATGAGCGAGTCCTGCTGAATTTGCTTCAATTTGAGTTTGGTGAAATCCCAGAAATGTTCAGGTAAAATGCACTGAAGTCGATGTTGGAGGAGAAACTGTAGAAGTATTGAGTGGATTATAATTGTGGAATGGTATTTTATGTGTCCTAGATAGCTAGGGAAGCATCAGCCAACTATGATGGAGCAATGATTATGACCAAGTATTATTGACCTGAGCTGCGCTAACCACTGCACCACTCCCTGAAATAAAATAGAGTTAAATATCAGAGTGTAGTGATTCCCCACCTATTGCAGAAGTTAAGTTCCAGACCCATCAGCGATAGGTGAAAATCCGCGATATAGAAAGACCATATAAATAAACATTTTTTTATAGTTTAAGCCTTAAAATACCCCTCCCACACACTTTAAACACATGTAAACTTATTAAACACACTTTGTAAACACATATGATATGTGGATGTCAGGCTAAGGATATGAGTAACATAGCAATAATAATAATAACGTAGCGTACCATTGATTCATTCAAGCCGTAATGGCGAGCGACGTCCATATAACGGTTTCCTTCCCTTCTTAGAAGATGCTGGACGCTTGGGAGCCATCGTAGGGCTTAAAACAAAATGAAAAGTTCACAAAAAATTTGCTAACAACAATTGGACCACAAGCAAGGTACACAATACACAGAGAACTGAGATGCATTGGGGACCCACGCTCACTGTTCTTGCGAGATTACACCACGTTAGCAGCAGCCAATCCGAGCCCAAGAGAATGAAAATCCCGCTCTGATTGGTTGAGCCTCCTCTTTCAGCCAATAATGGGCCTTGTAAGAAATCATTTGGGTACTGTAACTACCATAGAGACTGCTGAAAACCGTATGCTTTGTTATGAATTGGCTGCAAAGTACACTACAGGTAGGATGTACTTATTGAATTTTTCTGCGATATAGCGGGGGCGTGATAGCTGAATCGCGATACAGTGGGGGATCATTGTAGTAGAATTTCAGCCAGGCCGTGGCAACGGGAAAGCGGGAAGCGAGTATTTGTTGAGGCTTGGCCCCCATAAAATCCACAGCAGGTACTCTCCTCTCTCAGACTGAAAAAATACATTCTTTTATTTTCCTGACATGCTTTCTCATTCACTTCCTCTGCTACCTGATAAGCACAACGCTAAGGCATGTGGATTTTTCACTTCTCCCTGTTTGCATTAAGTACTTTGGGTATTTATACACAGGTCACAAGTAAATCCATACATAAAGACATAACCTTTAAGACATAAATACACTGACACGTTTCAAGCTTCCTTCTGTATGTTTTTTGTTTTTAAATATATTAGAAAACTTTCTGCCAGCTTTTAGCATACCAGTAAAACAGTTCTTATTAAATCTATACGGGAAGAAGAATTTCATCCCATATAGCAGTTGATCTGATATACTTCACCCTACTTGGGGCAGGCTGTCCCCAGTCCCTATCATGCTGGCCTCACAATACATCATGGGGTGCTGGGAAAAAAAAGTTTGGCTAAGACAGCCGTACAGCGAATTTTCAGAAAAATATTTACCAAACAAGGTCAGCAGTGAACCCAGCAAATTTGCTGTGAAAAAAAGCCATGGTGAATTTCACCAATCAACATTATTGATCTGCCAACATGTACATGTTAACATTGAACAGGAATATCTAATTTGTTATTTTTTAACACTGTTCATTATTGTTAACTAGCCAACCCGTATAATTATGTATTGATGGGTGAACACTTCCTGAAAGACACAGTTGTCCAAATGGGGTGAGTTTGAGGATACGACTGTAATTGAATGAAAAGATAGAACTCTGGAGAGAGCAGCATACAATTGTCCGTGACTGAAAACTGGGTTTGGCAGATACGGGCATATCGTTTTGAAAGTGTGTCCCTGTGCCTTAGATTGGCCTTTGCAATGACAATTAATAACAGGAAATTGTCTGCGTATAAACGTAAAACGCGAATTTGAATCTGATGGGGTCAGGGATTCTCTCTCTTTTGCGCACGTGCCTGTGTGTGTGTGTGTGTGTGTGTGTGTGTGTGTGTGTGTGTGTCTCTCCCTCTCTCGCGCGCATGTGTGTGTGTGTGTGTGTGTCTCTCTCGTGCGCGCGCCTGTGTGCTGTAAGTGGAGAGAGCAACATACAATTGTCCGTGACTGAAAACTGGTTTTGGCAGATACAGGCATATATTTTTGAAAGTTTGTCCCTGCGCCTTATTAATTGTCATTTCTGCGTGTAAAAGTAAAAGGCAAATTTGAATCTGATGGGGTCAGGGAAATCCGGGGAATATGGACAGTTTGTGAGGTAGGAGCTGCGATTGTTTTACACTCAGTCTAGTGCCTTTATAGAGACTTATTGCTGTCATGAGGTTTCTGAGAAGCATGATGACTGAACCAATTTTAAGTTTGACTTTATACGGAGGCATGCCAGTGGGAGTAATGGCTGCCCCGCGGGTCATGGGAATAACGCCGCCGGATCGCCAGTCGGCATCGTTTATGGTCGGAACTACGACGGTATGTAATCTCCTTCGAACCTCCGACTTTCGTTCTTGATTAATGAAAACATTCTTGGCAAATGCTTTCGCTCTCGCGCGAATTGTTGGCTCAGTAGTGTGTGTGCCATGGTCGGCTGCTTAGTGAATTGTTGGTGGGCGGGGCTCGGTCTTGCGTGCGTCTTGCTTGCCATGGGCTTAGTGAATTATATATATAGATAACTGCAGTAGGTAGTAGAGCTTAGGTGTGCAGTATTTGTTGTACATATGATTCATTTTTTTATTTAAATGTATTGATCTGTTGTCTGTCATTTTTTTCATTTTAAATAAATAGATGGAAATGAAAGCAAAAAACATCATTAAGGTTTCTGGGCACTGTTTGTGTGGAGTTAGTATTTCTTCCTCACAACTACTGTATGTCGGGTTTTCCTCCCATGTGTTTGGCTTACTGTGGCTTCTAAACATATTTGTGTGTGAGTTGGCTTGCAGTGGGTCAGCACAAGGGTCGAGGGTTACCTCCTGCTTTCTGTCTGATGCTGCTTAGATATACAGTAATCCCTCGCTACTTCGCAGTTCACTTTTTGCGGATTCACGACTTCGCGGGTTTTTAAATACAAGTGATTGCCCGCCTATCGCGGAAGTTATGTTCCAGACCCATCAGCAACAGGAGAAAATCCGCGATATAGAAAGACCATATACATAAACATTTTTATAGTTTAAGCCTTAAAATACCCACCCCACATGCTTTAAACACATGTAAACTTATAAAACACACTTTGTTAACACATATGATATGTGGATGTCGGGCTAAGGATATGAGTAACATCTCACTATTATAAAACATTTTAACTTCACGCAAGACAAGACAGTGAGACAGGAAAATAGGTGATGTACAGGCTTTTAAATTATTGACACGCAGAGCGACAAGCGGCACAAAGCCAGCACAAAGTCCACTTCTCCTTAGCGTTCATTCAGCTCCCCACCCCCTTGACAATGCGAAGTGGCAGGAGCGTACTGCGCCTCCGGGGAGGCGGGTTTGTGCGAACGTGCGTTCGGCCCTCACACACCCCCACTCCTCCTCCTCCTTCCGAACGCGCAGAGCGACAAGCAGGCATTTTGGCAGAAGCAGCACAAAGTCCATTTCTGCTCTGCTCAGAGTTCAGCTGCCCCCCTTCACAAAGCGAGTGCAGACACATTGACGTCTGAGTGCTGCGTGCAGTGTGCAGTGTTGGTCTGCGGTGTTTAAGAATGCAGAAAGTGTTTAAGAGCATAGGAAGTGTTTATAAGAGCGTGGGAAAGGTTAACAAGAGAGTGAGAAAGGTTTATAAGAGTGTGGGAAGGGTTTATAAAGCCTTAAAATATGTATAAATAATAAAATAAATATAGGTCGCTACTTCGCGGATTTTCACCTATCGTGGGGGGCTCTGGAACGTAACCCCCGCGATAGGTGAGGGATTACTGTATACATTTTGGCCCTCCCCAGCTATGAAATGGATTAAGCGTGTTTGAAAATATTTTCTCTTAGTGTACATTTGGAATAAGAATATACTAATGTTTATAGGCATTTCTGTGTTTGCAAACTGCATAAGCGTGTACTTAATCGACAGAAAAATTATTGTCAGATGTGCAAGTACTCATTGTGTGTGTTAAAAGGTCATAAGGTGCATATTGTCACATGTACAGTGTACAATTACTTAAAATAGTGTTTTAAATATACACATATCTAATTTTGTTATTTCTTTAAAAGGTTTTTGTGCCATTGCAAAGAATAAGTCAATCTCAGTGTGGTAATTCACTAGAAACATTATGTACCTCGAATGTAGTTATTTTGTGTTGCAAAATTGCCCTGAATGTGCCATTTTCAGGTCACCTAGTCTCTTCTAATAGTCACTAGAGATTTCAATCTTCTTTTATCACAGACTTCAGATTTTACGATTACCATGTAACATCTCAGGTAATGGGCTTGAATGACATTCTGCCAGTAATGCAGGGTTCATGTTGTGAGGTGCCACTATCTATGATAGTCTCTGCTCATGTTAGTCACGGTTTGGCTGTAATGTACTGCGGAGCTCCTGCTGCTTCTTAAAACAGCAGAAAATTTGACCGAGGAGCTATATTGTTGCACTTTGCTAGAGTACCCTTGGACATACAGTGCTACTGGTGATCTAATTTGACTTTAGTAAGCCTAGTGTATATGTTACATATCTGAAATATTAGAGATTTGTTTCTGATATTGCCATATACCTGTATGCTTCCAAGTGCTTATTTCCCTTTTATATTAAAACAAAAATATAAAGTAAGCCAGCTTTTCAGCGAAGCATGATGTTTGTTCATTCACTGCCTTCTCCAGAGAGACCTAGCCCTTTTTGGCTAAGCATTATAGCTAAAGTCAATCTGCTGGCTTTCTGGTTTTTCTATTGCTACAATTAATGATATATTGATTTATACTTTAGCTTTCGTGTTGCTAGTATGAACACTGTGGACCGCCAAAAAAAGTAACTGCAAGGTAGAGTGCAAAATCAATTTGGAATCCTATGTATGCATACGTAGTTACAGTTATCATTTTTAATTTCATATCAGATGAGACAGAGACTGTTTCTGTTGCAAAAAAAACAATAAAAAGTGCACACATGTCTTGATCCACCTCCTGTTTAGTATGTTACTCAGGGTTATTACTCAGACTTGTAAACATGTAGAAAATAACATTGTTTAAATTAGAGTGGCAAAATGATGAAATGCTTAGTTAGCACTTGGTGCCTAACACTTAGAGTGAATTGGGTTCAAAGCCTGTTGCAGTCATTCTGTGCAGTGTTAGTGTGTTCTCCGTGCATCATTGTCAGGTTTTTCTTTAGGCAGTCTGGTTTTCCTCCCAAAACCCAAAGCCAGTTGATTTGCAACTGTATCAGTATAACCCGTATGGGTAAGTAGGCATGTGTAAACAAGTGTACCCCTGCTGAGGCTGACAACTGACTTGTGCCCAGTATAGGTTCGACAGTAAGTTAAACTTAATTAAGTATACATTAGTTAAAATAGTATCGATGGACGCTGCTAGTTACCTAAAAGTTCGGATGTGTGCATCAGTTGGCTTTGCGGCCCAGGAACCAAGTTACCCAAACTGTTAATATAACATTTCACTAATTATTTACCGCTCTGATGCTGATCTTTCTGATCATAAAATAAGTCTTTACAATACCAACTGACAAGAAGAATTCCTAATTAATTGCAGAATTACAGTATTTGAGGGTTCCTCTGGAGCGCCTCTTTCACTTGCATGCTTTGGCTCAAAAACTAATCAGCACATCGTCATCTCATAACAGGCTTAAGTTTCGTGTTTGGTATTTTTCCATACAGCTGCTTTAGCTCCAGACTGTCCTCAAGACACTGTGACACACAGACACACACGTGCACACACACACACATGGACAGACACAAATCCATCGTCGAGATATCAATGTTTTCGGTATCAGGGGACCCTAAAACGTCAAGATCCATTGAACACCAGAGATTGGAATTTTTGACGTATTTAAAGCTTTCGCTCCTCCCCAGAAATGATAGGTTATGGTGGGGGGGGTTTCAAAACAAACTCCTAGCATCTAACCTGCTGATATAATTAGTACTGTGAATTCTGTTTTTTGATCATTTATGATTGTTTATTTTACTATTGTACCTTTTATAGTTTAGGCTATCATTAAGTGGTTAATTATTGCATAGGAATGTACACTTGAGCTATATATTTGCATTTTTACCAGGCAAAATAAAATGACAGATATAGTATATGAAAAACTTCAAGTTAAGAAAGTCTGCTAAAATACATTAATGCTTTTGTTTTCCTTTAGGGTCGCTGTTTGTTTGCTAGTGGCAGTCCTTTTGAACCTGTTACTCTGAGCGATGGCAGAGTTTTTAAGCCAGGACAAGGCAACAATGCCTATATCTTCCCAGGTTAGACACTTTTATGCTTTTAAGGTAACGTTGATTATTTTTATTAAGTCTCAAGGAAAATGTTGCTTTTGGTCTACTGGCATCCTTTTCGCAAAGATGACATGATTTTTATTATAACTGTAGCCTAAAATATTTTTTCACATTTTTTGCAGGCAAATCTGGTCATAGAAGTATGTAGCAAAAAAAATTTTAATCTGGAAAGAAAATAATATATTCAATATGTTGCAATTGTTGCTTTGATGTCCTCCACAATTCACAAATATTTAC
This sequence comes from Erpetoichthys calabaricus, assembly GCF_900747795.2. Taxonomy (NCBI): domain Eukaryota; kingdom Metazoa; phylum Chordata; class Cladistia; order Polypteriformes; family Polypteridae; genus Erpetoichthys; species Erpetoichthys calabaricus. Next base: position 222,431,992 of record NC_041398.2, on the reverse strand, counting down.
CATGCATTCTTGACATTTTTATTTATTTTTTATTCCCTGGATATTATTTGGATACTGAAGGCTATAAAAGTAGATTTGTTAAAAATAATGCATTTTATACTGCCTACTTTACATTTTTGTATTCTTGTACATTATGATTAACAGGTGTTGCTCTTGCTGTGATTCTCAGTGGTGTCAGACACATTAGTGATAAAGTGTTTTTGGAAGCGGCTAAGGTTTGTTTTTTATCCTTATTATAGTTTTGGCTATTTATACAATATAAATAAATATCCGCCCACAGTGATGTGTTGAATTTGGCTATCTAGAAATTACTATATTTGGTAAGATGAAACAGTATTTTGGATTTTAAGATTGTCTTGCACAAAGCAAAATATTTTCTTTTTTTTTATCAAAGGCTTACCACTTCAAAATAGTCTGCAAATTGAGCATTGCCTAAATTGTCAAAGCAATTTTAAGATATTTGACCATTTAATTAGAAGTGATCAAGTGTTTATTTAGATTAGTCTGCACTGATTTTTTAAAGACATCTTCTGTTTTTAATTATGTTTATATATTTTTACTGTGTAATTTTTGTTAAGATGACTCTTAGCTGCTAACTGCATTTTTTTCTTTTTCTCTAATGTGTATTAAAAGGGTTTCATAAATAATCACATTTATGGTAAAATCGCTTGGATTTCTTTGTAGGCTTTAGCCGAGCAACTTACAGAGGAAGAACTGCAGCAGGGCAGACTGTACCCACCACTGGCTAACATACGAGAAGTTTCAATTTCCATTGCAGTGAAGGTATAAAATCTAAATACAACAAGTGTAATTTAGCCTAAAATGAGCTCTGCAGCCTGTAGAACTTAACGGAAAGTTTTCTTTTTTAAAAATAAATAGCTCCACCTACTGGTGTAGAATGTAAACTGCTTTTCTTTTTTTTTTTTTTTTTTGTTCTGCTTCCCTTTACATTGTCAATATAAAAAGGCATGTCCATGTCTTCTGATAAACTAAACACCTGAAAGATATTTTGTACTTTTAAACCTAAATGTTTTGTCATTTTGCTCATCTTTTACCAAGAATCATAAAATATAAAATTTCAGGATGATCATTTTTTTTATGTTATTTGGAATGTAAGAATTAATTTGAAATTCTTGGTTTATGCAGGTTGTTGAATATGTCTACGCTCATGGTGCTGCCTTCCACTATCCTGAACCCCTGAATAAGGACCAGTACATCAGATCAAAGATTTGGAGCACAGATTATGATTCATTTTTACCAGACACTTATAACTGGCCAGAATCAGCAGCCAGACCACCTAAAATATGACGGTATCAAAACAGCTAAAGATTAGGAAAATCAAAAGTTTTGTATTCATTTTGTGGAGTTTTTATTTCCATTTTTTCCATAAAGTGTGTGTAGTAGTAAACAGTGATATATACAGCATATAGTAAGGGAAGAGTAGGTGAGCTATAAAGTATAAACACTGCTCTCCTAAAATGTTCACATTATACTAAAGTGGTTTTTAGTAATGACTTTCAGTTATAGCTTACAGATCAGTACAAAAGATATTTATAAAAAAATTAAATGTTGTTGCATTGAAATATCTAAAATATGCCTTATTAGACTGAATGAGTAGTACATTATAAGTCCTGCATGGCTGACAGACTCTGCAGAAAGTTTGGACTTAGAGGCTGCTGCTTTCTCACATTTAAATTTAATGTGTTTGGACGATGTATGCTTCATAAAGGCTTGCTGTAACTGAGAACCATTACATATTTTAAAATTTAAATTTGCTTTGAAATGTTTCATTTTAGGATTGAATATGTCATTTGGTTTTATGAATGAAGTACAATTTGGATCCAAAAATGATCTGTAATATACCTCGTAAAAATTAAAATGAGTCCATCCAGTTAGTATGACAGGGATGTTTTCTGAGATGGAGTAGTAGTTTAAGTGGTTCTTGGGGTTTGATCTTCAGACAACATTATTTGTCACTTGATGAAAACCTTTAATCAATGTAAATGTAAAAAAAAATGTTTTATTTATTTGTTAACTGATCAAATATATAGCTTACAAGTTTGTTTTGTAAAGTTTATGTTGACATGGGAAGGATCACATGAAGTGTCTGCCTTTTTAAAAGACTTGTTTTGTCAAAAGGAAGATTGTCATATTCACTGATTTTCTGGAATGGCATATTCTGACCAAGCAACAAGGCACTGTGATATAAGAAATCGTTTTTTTACTTTGATAACCCACATTCATTTAGAAAACTTATATTATATTGCTCAATAGTAAATCAGTATTACAAAGCTCTCTAAAAATAACTGTGCAAGTACACCCACTGTGTTTCTCAAGTCTTCAACAATATTTTTTCACTCAACCTAAGTAACTTTCTTGAATGAAACCTGATCGTTTGCTACTGAAATTAAAAAGCTATAGTTGTAGATACATTACATAACCAAAGGTTTGCAGTCGCCTGAGCTTAGTGAACATCCCATTCCAATACCCATGGTAATTACTATGGAGGTGCCCCCTCTTTGCAGCTATAACAGCCTCCAATCTTCTGAGAAGGCTTTCCACAAGATATTGAAGTGTATCTGTGGGAATTTTTGCCCACTCAGCCCAAAGAGCATTTGTGAGGTCAGGTGCTGTTGTTGGACAAGAAGACCTTGCTTGCAGTTGGCATTCCAGTTCATCCCAAAAGTGTTCAGTTGGGTTGAAGTCTGAGCTCTGTGCCTCCCACTTGATTTCCTCTACATCAGAATCGTTAAACTATGTCTTTATGCACCTGGGTTTGTACACAGGGGCATAGTCATGCTGGAACAGAAGTCGACTTTCCCCCAACTGCTGCCACAAAGTTGGAAGCACACAATTGTCTAAACTGCCTTTGTGTTCTGTAGCTTTAACATTATCCTTCACTGATGCCAGAGGTCCTATCCCAAACCCTCAAAACAGCCCCATGCCTTTATCCATCCTCCACCAAACTTTACAGATAGTCCAGAAGGTAGAGGTCTCCTAGCATCCACCAAACCCAGCTTTGTCCATCAGAGCACCAACTAGTGAAGTGGGATTCATCACTCCAGAGAATACGTTTCCACTGCTCTAGAGTCAAATGGTGAAGTGCTGTACACCACTCACTCCAGCCAATGCTTAGCATTGTGCATAGTGATCTGAGGCTTACATGCTGCTGCTTGTCCTTGGAAACGCATTTCACAGTGCCTGATGTAAAGCTGTTGTCTCCCAGTGGCAGTTTGAAACTTTGTTGTGAGCAGTGCGACAGATGATATGTGTTTTTTTTACACACGATGCGCTTCAACACTCGGCGGCTGTGTTGTCTACCAATTCATGGCTGAGCTATTGTTGTTCTGAGATGCTTCCACTTCACAGCAATAGCACTTATAGCTCACTGGGGCAGATCTAGCAGAGCAGAAATTTCACATACTGTGACTTGTGGCAAAGGTGGTATCCTACGACATTGCCACGTTTACTCATTCCTTCAGCGCGACCCATTCTACCTCCAGTGTTTAGCAATGGAGATTGCATGGCTTTTTGCTTGTTCTTAATGCTCCTGTTAATAATGGGAGTAGCTGAAACGTGATCTCAGTAATTTGGTGGGGTGCCCATATACTTTTGGGGATATAGTAAATCTTAGCTGGTCCACCATTAATATTAATCGAAATAGGCCTAGACCCAACGTGGTCTTCTAATGTAGAAAGCTGCAAGCAAAACCGATAAATTAAGTGTTAATGTCAAGTCTAAAAAACCTACAAAGCATCACTGTAAATCTGTTCATCTGTGTTTAGCTGACAATGTTACAAAAAGAGACATTCAAATCACAATTTCCAAGTACTACACTGACAATGTTACCAAAAGAGACATTCAAATCACAATTTCCAAGTACTATTATTAACACTTCCTCTTTTTTCCTTACAGCTACAGAGCTGGCGGGTTAAAGGATTTGCGCAGTCAGTCAGTAGTGGGGAGTCAGCCAGCAACTTTAAGGCTGCCAGCCAAGGCCTTCAACATTAGATTGCTTATTATGACTGCTGCAAAATTGCTGTTTTAGCAATACTTCATTAATAGGCACACTGAGTGCTTCTTCTTCTATAAAGTTCCTTGCAGAAGAATTTGCTACATCCTCAGGAAAACCTTTCCTCCCATCCTTTCACCTCCCTCCTTACTACGTCTTGAATGCTACTGTTCATTATGGACATTGTAGAAAAGGGAGCAGCATAAAACAACACAATGAATTGTTGGGACAGGTAAGCCAAGTACTGTACAGCAGCTTGACAAATAATAATGAAATCATTACAAAGAATAGATTAGAAAACTGACAGACGGATGGATAGATAACTGACAAGATACAAACCCTCTAGCACCAAGCTGGGGAACCCTTAATTCCAGTGAGAAAGATTTTACTATTTAGTTGGAACATTAGAACAATCTAGACAAGAACAGGCCATTCAGCTTACCAGAACACTTAACTCTTCTAAAAAAACATCATGTCTAGTTTTGAAAGTCCCTAAAGTCCTATTGTCTACCACACTACTTATTATTTTATGTCTGTGGTTCCCTGTGTAAAGAAAGGTTCCTAATGTTTGTGTGAAATTTACCCTTAAAAGGTTTCCAACTGTGTCCCTGTGTTGCTAATGAACTCATTTTAAAATAACAGTCTCAATCCACTGGCCTCATTCCCTTCATGATGTTAAACACTTCAATCAGGTCTCCTCTTAATCTTTTCCTTTAACTGTTTAGGCTCAGCTCCTAATCTTTCCTCAGAACTTATCCCCTGTAGCCATGGAATCAGCCTAGTCGCTCTTCCCTGAAGTGTTTTGAAAGCTGTAAGTAACGGTATTGTGACTGTTTAAAGTGTCTAGACTGACCGTGCTTTGGATCTGATCTGTTCCAACATCACAGGACGTTCCATTGAAGCATATTGAGAACCGGCTTACGTTTAGATTGACTATGTAATGTTCTTTAACTTCTACCTGCCCACAAGAGGTGCAGCTTACTTTGGACCACTTCTACTGGTGTAATTACGCTGTTAAGGCATCTTGTTGAATTTTATGAACAGTCAATGCTTGCAAGGTTAGCAGTCATTTGTGTGATAACTGATTTTTACATTTGGAAAGGAGAACGGTGTTGTGGGCTCTCTTTGTTTTTTTATCTAAATGAACCATGCTGTTTAGGTTGTGTCCGTGAAACAGTATTTTAATTTATCTTTGGAGACTGAAACTGGGAAATGATGCAGAGAGCTTAGTAAATACTTACTCAAGGTTTTACTGGTAAAATTTTGTGAGCAGTAAGAAAGATGAATCTTTAAACTTCACCTCCTTGAAACTCCTAACTGTGAAAGACTTGAGCTTGGTAAGTCTAAAGGACACAAAGTGCCTGATAAGAACGTTCTCCTTGACAGTGTACTGTGAAATCACGTTTAATAATGAAAATTTTATATTTGCAGTTGTTTCATTAATGTTTTTTTTTCCAAAACTATTAATTTTAAATGCTTACAAACAGAAGATCTGAATTCCAGTATTTCTCAAGGGTATTACAGTACAGAAAATGTGTTATTGGCAAGGGTGATATTCATCTGTTGGAGTGGATGTTTGCAGGTTTATTTTTATAGCAATTACAACATTCATTTACAACAGACTTATATGTTGTTGGCCAAGTTCTTTTAAGCATATTTGTTGTTAGAAATTTAATAAAGTTTTATTTTTCTTTATAACTGTTTTTGTGCCTTTTCCCTGTTTGACAAACGAACAGTGGGTTATAAACTAAATAAAATGAGATGGTGTTTAAATGATGCACATAGGGCCATTTGTATCATAACAGCTGGACCAGATGTCATGCGTTTTATAAATATTTATGATGTTATATATTCTGCTCAGAGTTGTAAGAGTACAGTGCTTACAGCATAATTTTGTGCATGGCATCATTTTTTGTGGTCCATTTTTAAATATTGATTAAAGAAATTTACCACACACATAAACAGTCAGTTTAAAAAGAAACAAACATATAGCGCCTAGTAATGCCACATGCCTCCCACCCAAATACAGCCCAGCAGCAAAGAAGAGAAAGGAAACACAGGTCAACAACACTTTTGTTGTATAATGTAGTGTAATTTATAATTCTGATCCAAATATGAAGTCAGATTTTTTCTATAAAGCTTAGTTTTCTTGTGACACCATCATATTTTCATCATTTACTATCATTGCAGATACAAATATTTAAAAATACATATTAAAATATAAAAATATATTTTTCAAATTAGATTACAGTACATCATGTTTTTAATGCCAAGGGGAAATTTAGATACATATAGCAGTAGAAACATAAAAATCAAAGATGCAGACTCATAGATCAAATAATGCAGCCAGTCAGTCAATCAGTGTACAGTATATTGTGCAGATATTTCAAACTTAACTTAAAAAGTATGGTTGGTGGAAGCATTGAATTGCCTGATACAGTAGCAGTGGGCAGAAAAGACCCCCAGAGGCATATCTAGGCACACTGTGGTGGAATGAGCCTGTGGCTGAAAGTGCTCCAAAGAGAGAGCACATCCTGCAGGGGATTTTTTATAATGGCATCCAGTTTTGTACACTAGTTTCCAATGTGTGTACAGTCGTGGCCAGAAGTTTTGAGAATGGTTTTCACAAAGTTTGCTGCTTCAGTGTTTTTAGATCTTTTTGTCAGATGTTTCTATGGCAGGGGTCGCCAACTCCGGTCCTGGAGGACTACAATGGCTGCAGGTTTTCATTCTAATCTTTTCTTAATGAGTGACCTGTTTTTGCTGCTAATTAACTTCTTTTGAGTTCATTTTAATTGACTTGCTCTTGAAGACTCAGGCCCCTTAATTGTTTCTTTTTCCTTAATTAGCAGCCAAACAATAATGAGATACAAAATGAACCAAAACAACTGGGGAGTATTTTTCGTACGTGGATTACTCGTTTAGCCGGATGTAATTGTTGATGATTTGGCATAATCCTGGATCTGTTGGTTTTTCAAAACTCTTGCTGGATGTGTTGTCATAACAGCACATCCAAATCCTCAAACCTGCTCGAAGCAGGTTTGTTCTACTGTATGTAAACAAGGATTAGCTCACACACTTAATCAGTGTCCGTACATGATCAGTGTCCGTACATGGAATTCATTCAGTCATGGCTTCGCCGTCCATGAATGAGCGATCAATTGATATCGGTGCGCAAATTATAAGAAGAGAATTTCATATAGAGAGGGTGTTGCGCGATTGGCAAGATCCTTTATTGCTCCTGGAGGAAATTCTTTTCGAAAGATACCACTTTAGCTGGGGGTGGGGTTATTGTACCTCAAAGATTTATTAGTACCTTATATTCGAAGTCAAACTCGGTGAAGTCGGGCTCTCACAACCACACAGACAGTATGCATTGCTTTGAGGTTTTTTGCAAGTGGCACTTTTTTTTTTTTTTAAATATATATATATATATATATATATATATATATATATATATATATATAATATATATATATATATATATATATATATATATATATATACTGTAGGCGATGCGGAAAATCTAAAAGTGCAGTTTGCCAGGCAATACGTGAAGTCTGTTTCCTGGACACCTGCGTGTGCAGACCATAAAAGAGGCATTTCATGCCATTGCAGGTAGGTAATACACAGGTAAAAACACCCACAGTTCCATAAAGAATCTCACACTCCGCCTAACATTCTCATTACCCTGGATTTTCAAATGTGATTGTGGCACATGAGACTGATCACAGTGGAGTTTGTTCAGACACCGTGTCTTCATCAAATATTTGACCTTCGTCAATATGTCGTTGGTCAGACACAAGTTCTAGGGATATGACATTCCCTGCAACTGACCCAACAAAAAAACAACAAGAGGGCTATATGGAACATACCTATGGCACACGTTGAGGACAAATATATGCAATGACCATCCTTTACCTGAAATGAAGTGACCACTGCATCCTGCCACTGGTTCTGAGGAGGAGCTTCCCCCTGGAATGCCCTCAGAAATAGGGCATTTTGCTGGAGAGCAAAACTCTTCTGCAGGGGTTAGGTCTGGACCGCGTGGACCTCCAGCTGTTTTCTGCTTGTCTGCCTTCTTATTAGCTTTAAAATTAATGTTTATATATGATTCTGTCAACAATTCTTTATATAGTTATATACCAATATTTACCAGTTTGAAGTATATTCTTGTACTTCACTCTAACCTGTTCCCATGTTCTCACGTTTGATCTGGAATTATGACATATTAAATAATAATTAATCTGACACATAGGAAATGAAACGCTGCATTCAGTAAGTACAATGTACACTACTTACGCGTTTAATTTGTCGGCCAGTTTTTGCCAGCCGTCTTTTCTGGTTTGGGCTGCTTTTGCAGTGTTACCCCTTGTGCATATTAAATCTTGAAATTCTTCATATCCTTCGAATAAAAGGTCTTGCTCCGCTTGTGTGAAAAATGCGCCCGTTCTTTCGTCATTTTGTTACAGCCTATCAAAGACTTGATCATGTTTTCTAGACTCAATATGTATGGGCTTTTCAGTCAGCACTGGCGCGTCCATTTATCTCGGATGATTAGATCCAGCTAGACTGATCTACTACACGGCTGCGTTTGAAAAACAGACGTATCCCGAATGAGTTGCACCGGCATTAACTCATCCAAGATGAGGCATCTGATCTCGGATGATTTAAGCGACGTACGGAAAATATCCCCTGGTGTCCATCATACAATATCTGAAAATAAAGAAAGATGAAGGTCTCAGGAATGTCGATCTGCTCAGGTCCCTAAAACATTTTATCAGAGCTTTCAGAAAGAGAAAATCAACAATTTTGGAAATGTCTGCTATTGCACCACAAGAGCAGCAGCAAGCCACTAAATTAAAGAACGGGTTTAATTAACGACAAGAACTGGCACCTCATTAAACAGCTGATTGGAGTGAAATTGGTTGGAGTTTAAGGCCCTGACTTTGTTGGTCTTCTGTTGGCTCACTTACTTCACATTTCATTTCTGTTTGGGTGCCATTTAAGGAAAGAAATGAAGCAATAATGAGGAACGATGAAGAAATTCAGGGGAACAAATCTTAAAAAAAGCAATTTAATTAAAATGAATTCACAAGAAGTTAATTAGCACAAACAGGGCACTCATTAAAAAAAAGGTTAGAATGAAAACCTGCAGCCACGGTGGTCTTCCAGAACCGGACTTGGCAACCCCTGTTCTATGGTATACTGAAGTAGAATTACATGCATTTCATAAATTTCAAAGGCTTTTATTGACAGTTACATTAAGTTCATCCAAAGAGTCAATATTTGCAGTGTTGGCCCTTTCTTTTTCAAGACCTCTGCAATTCAACTTATGGGCCAAATCCTGACTGATGGCAGCCCATTCTAGCATAATTGATGCTTGGAGTTTGTCAGAATTTGTGGGTTTTAGTTTGTCCACCCGCCTCTGTAGGATTGACCACAAGTTTAAGGTATGGGGAATTTCCCAGCCATGGACCCAAAATTTCAATGTTTTGTTCCCCAAGCCACGTAGTTATCACTTTTACTTTATGGCCCGGTGCTCCTTCATGCTGGAAAAGGTATTGCTCATCACCAAACTGTTCTTGGATGGCTGGGAGAAGTTGCTCTCGGAGGATGTTTTGGTCCCATTCTTTATTCATCTACAACACAATAAAGTTTGCAGAAAGTGAACAGGCCTTAATACTTTCTGAATCCACTATAAGAATGAGCCCTAATTGACTGAGCTGACGCAGAACATTTCTTGGGTGAAGCCTGATTAAATTGGGATGAGGATAGTTCAATGTAACATAAAAAATGAACACTAATTGCTAAAAGTGGTTATCTCTTGAGATCCAAGAAATAAACTGGGTGCTGAGGTGACGAGAGATAACAATTCATGCTGGTGAGATGTGACAGGGGGTGTAGAGTGGTCCAATAAAGCAGAGGTCAACAGAAAGAAATGAAGAGAAAGTGACAGACTTGTGCCTGAAGAGAAAAGACTTAGAAGTATCAGAACGTGTGCAAAAAAGTGTCAAGCAAACCAAACAAAGAAATGTGGCGAAGTGGATATAAAGAGAAAAACAATAATAAGGCATGGGGTACATTCTGCAAAGTATTTTAAGTTGTGTGAATTGGTAATTTGGATTCCTGGAGCAAAAATGAATTATTTCTGAATAAATCATGCAAGGACAGGAGACATCAGTGGAGAGAGAGAAGGAGAGACCACTGGACCAGAATTGTTTAGAGGATGACACATACAGCCAATACTTACATGATGACATACAGGATTTACAAATGACTTCTAAAAAATGAATAAGGATGCTTAAATTGAAGAGATGACTAAAAGTCACAATGTTTTTGAATACTTTATGTTCCCAAGGGTAAAGTTGGGACTTCCAAGTGTCAGATCTGAATTAAGAACCACCTAATCTTTTCTGTCACAGAGGAAAGGAAGCAACAAAACTTTAAAGAAAGTGCAAAAACAAGTCAAGGGCTCCTCAGAACATTACGGATGTGCACTTGTGCAGGAGTAGCTGAGAATAGCGCGAAAGGCAAAGGGGGAAAACCTTGGCATTTACATACTGGATTGATGATTGTGCAGCTTCAAAAGGGTAGCCCCGTGCCACACAACCCGCTATTATCTGGGTAATCTGAGGAAAACTGCGCACAAAAATCACAGAGGGGGCTAAGACCCTGATTTCTTCAAATCCTAACAACGCACCAGCTCTTCACTACCACTCGGCCTTTATTAAAACATCTATACCACGTTTGCTAAACTTTAATCTGATCAAAATGAAAATGTGCACCTATCACCCATGTTCAGTTATTGTTCCTTGATTGCAAAATGTGCGTTTTCATCACCTCCTACAACCCATACATGTGCTTGGCAGGTTGCTTCTTGCCTTACACCCAGTACTGCTGTGATAATGTGGGGCATCCCTCAGACTCTAAACTTTGTGTATCAAATTTTCCCCTTGGCACATGTACAATTAAACACGTACGTTCTTGTCATGATTGCATGTCTTTACATCCTTGATGTTCCTCACTAGCTGTTACAGCAGATGTTCAGCACGCTCGTGCGCGATGATGCAGACCACACCATGCAATACTTTTCCGAAATAATGCAATAAATTTTGAGTGGCTAGAAGAAACATAGATAAGAATAAAAAGACAAAAACAACAACCAATGGTCCCCATTTTAACATAGATAATGACCTTCAGGCCCCATGGCTAAACTGGAGAGTTCAGGTTGGACATGAGCACACATCCAGGATATAGAGAACACTGCAGGGCCAATTGGTCCAACCCCCTCAGCTGGAAACAAGCCCTATTTTACTAGATGAATAATTATGTTGCTCATATGATAGAAAATTGGAGAAAAAAATGCTTAAGAAGTCAATTCTGAGCACTGTTATAAACATTTTAATAACAAATTACAGATGGAATCTTATTATTTTTCACAACATACAGTGGGCATAGAAAAGAATCACTCCTTTCGAAATATTCCTTTTTTTTTGCTTTACAGCCTTACATGAAAACACACACAAAAATATTTCTTCCCAGCTTTACTTACTCAATGCCACCTATAACATCCAAGTGAAAGATATCACAGCTACATCCATCCATCCATTTTCCAACCCGCTGAATCCGAACACAGGGTCACGGGGGTCTGCTGGAACCAATCCCAGCCAACACAGGGCACAAGGCAGGAAACAATCCCGGGCAGGGTGCCAAATCACCGCAGGACACACACAAACACACCCACACACCAAGCACACACTAGGGCCAATTTAGAATCACCAACCCACCTAACCTGCATGTCTTTGGACTGTGGGAGGAAACATCACAGCTACAGTTCAGAAAAATGATAAATAAAAAAAAATTCAAAAACAAGACATACTGAGATTAATAAAGATCATCCCCCAATGTCATTGTCATTTTGTTGACCCACCTTTTGTTTTAATGACAGCCTTGACTCTGTTTGGATACTTCTCAATCAGCTTTGCACATCTAGATTGAGCCCACTCAATATTTGCCCCCCACTCTTCTTTACAGAACTGTTCCAGTTCGGTCAAACTGGATGGTGAGCGTTGGTGGTCTGCTATCTTCAAATCTTTCCGTAGATTTTTAATGGGATTTAGGTCTGGGCTCTGACTGGGCCACACGAGGACATTCACTTTTTTCTCCTTCAGCCACTGTGTGCTCAATTTTGCTGTGCGCTTCGTGTCGTTGTCGTGTTGAAAGGTGAACATTCTACCCATCTTCAGTTTTCTGGCAGAGGGTAGCAGGTTTTCCTCAAGAATTTGACGGGATTTTGCCCCATCCATTTTTCCTTCTACCCTAACGAGAGCCCCAGGCCCTGTGGCAGAGAAACACCCCCACAACAGAATGCTGCCACCTCCATGCTTTACTGTAGGTATGGTGTGTTGTGGATGGTGAGCTGCATTGGATTTCCGCCAGGTGTACCATTTGGTATTGAGGCCAAATAGTTTGATTTTGGTCTCAGCTGACCATAAGACCTTTTTCCATTTAGCATCAGAATCTTCAAGGTGCATTCTGGCAAAGCTGTAACGAGCCTTAATGTGGCCTTTCTTGAGAAGTGGCTTTTTCCTTGCGACCCTCCCGAACAAGCCACAATTGTGGAGCACTTGTGAAATTGTTGTCATATGCACACAATGACTACTCTTTGCCATAAAATCCTGCAACTCCTTCAAAGTGGCCATTGGCCTCTTGGTAGCCTCTCTTACCAGTTTCCTCCTTGCTCTACCATCCAGTTTGGAGGAACAGCCGGATCCAGGAAGGGTTCTAGTAGTACCAAACACTTGCCACTTCTTTATTATGGACTTTACTGTGCTCCTTGGGTTTGATAAAGCCTTTTGAGATTTTTTTTTTATCCATCTCCTGCCTTATGTCTGTCCACAACTCTGTCCCTGAGATCTTTTGAAAGTGGCTTGCCACCCATAGTCAGTTGCACTACCAGGCAAGGGAATGCTCCAGGAACAGCTGTTTTTATGCTTCACTAATCACACGGATTACAATTGATCACAGGTGGAAGCCAGTAACCATGGTCTGCAATGGAAATGGTGGGCACTTACACCTGACTGAGTTTAGGAGGGGGGTGAACCTTTATTAATCTCAGTATTTCTTGTTTTTTATTTTTTTAAATTCTTCTGAACTGTAGCTGTGATATCTTTCACTTGGATGTTATAGACTGCATTGAGTAAGTAAAGCTGGAAAAAATATTGGTTTGTGTGTTTTCATTTAAATACAAAGAGGACTATTTCATTTATGTTAGGTAGAATGCCCAGAGGGGACTGGACGGTCTCGTGGCCTGGAACCCCTGCAGATTTTATTTTTTTCTCCAGCCGTCTGGAGTTTTTGTTTTTTCTGTCCCCCCGGCCATCGGACCTTACTCTTTTTCTATGTTAACTAATGTTGTCTTATTTTAATTTCTTATTTTGTCTTTTATTTTTATTTTATTTTCTTCATTATGTAAAGCACTTAGAGCTACTTTTTTGTATGAAAATGTGCTATATAAATAAATGTTGTTGTTGCTGTTAAAGGCTGTAAAGCAAAAAAATGGGAATATTTCGAAGGGGGCGATTCTTTTCTATACCCACTGTAAGTAGGGGCTATATGTTTAACTAGCCCTTAATGCAGAAATGCCACTGATCTCCTAAATGTTATTTTCTAACCTGCTTAATCCAGACCAGGCACCAAGGGGGGCTGGAGCCTATCCCAGCTAGCACAGGGTGCAAGTCAATAGCAGGGCAAACACATACACACCCAGGCCAATTTAGCATCACCAGTTCACCCAATGTGCATGTTTTTGGACAATGAGAGGACACAAAGGCCATGCAAACTCTGCATAGGCCTGACCTGGGACATGAACCCTTTTTTAAAAAGTTGCTAATCTTAACAGGGCCTTCTTAGCGTATGAGTACTGGCCAAGGTCCCACGATGTTTCTAATGCCTATTAATGTTTCTGTTTTGCTATCAAAACAGGAGCCACAGCACACTACTTTGCCCTTTCGGGGGGTATCCATCCTATGATGCTGGTAAGACGGCCCTGAATCTTAAAACTAAAAGGTTCACTACCAGTGTTCGGCGAACCATCGGGTTTGAAAACAGAATTTGAAAATGTACAGAATTTTAAAAGTTGCGTCTGCACTCACTTAAGATCATGTCTAAAGGTACGTAATATTACAAATATAGCGGCCTGACGCTGCATCACTGTTACAGTATGTCTGACCTGAAATGTCGTTATAATAACAAGTCACTCGATATGTCTGTCGTCCCCCATTGCCACGAGTTCTGTGTAATCACTTACTTGCAAGTGAGTACAGGCGGCTGAAATGAGACTTCTGTCCGGCGTTACTTGGGTTCGCTTTCTCGGACACTTCGGTAAGCTCGGAGTGGAAGGGCTGCTTCTCCATATGAAGAGAAGTTGGTTGAGGGGGTTTGGATATGTAGGAAGGATACCCTTTGGACGACACCAACGTGAGTTATACAAGGCATGGCCCAGGTCATGGTAGTGGAATTGTACCTCGGAAAGCATATGGATGTTACCCAAGAAAACCTGGAGACTGGGTTGTAAGCACAGCTTGTTGCTGCAACAGCGACTCCCATGAAATATTGAGAAAGAAGGCGATTTTCTGGATGATTAAAAGGTAAGTACGGACTGCAAATAATTAACACAAAAAAATACGGCCATTCATTAAAACAATGCTTGGTGGCTACTGAGTTAAGCGGTTGGGCAAGACAGACATGATAATTTGCCAATAAACATGTTAGACAACATTTTGATTGACCAATACAAGCGCCATCTGTCCCTTGAGTACGCCTCTGCCTCCACTCCATTGGTCGATCCTGTGCAATCCTCCCCTTCTGTTGCCTTTTCGTCCAATCAGGTTGTTTGTATCCTGCGCATCCTGACGGAGAGTTTTTCACGCTGTAGTCTGGTCCTCGTACCTCAACAGTTTTATATCCAATGTCCATGGAGTTAGTTTTCTTAGGGACTGGGGCAGCTTACCCGTCTCCATACAGGAGCGCCTCTGCTTTGGTGCTCCGCACGGAGGGCGACTGTTGGCTTTTTGACTGTGGAGAGGGAACGCAGACACAGCTTATGAGAAGCCATTTGAAAGCAGGTGAGCTACATGATTTAAATAATAGCATTAAAGTGGCGAATAGAGTTTGCTTATTCAGCGTTTTCAAGACAAAATGACAAGTCATCAGGCATAAGATGGAAAACGCCTCCTTCTGCGACGTGGCTTATCAAAGTTTAGGCTGCTAAAAATAAAGTTTGGGAGTAGTTGACTAATGTTTCGAAAGGTCAATAAAGACGTCGTGCGGTAATGCTAAAAGTCCAATTAAAAACCGCGAATGTTTAGAGCAGTTTTGGTTTGACTGAGTTTAAATCCGCCACAATACGAGTTAATCGAGAATTTTAAGATAGTAAAATATGACATGCCCAAATGACGTAAAGACCATCCGCTTCTGGTTCCGATGCTGCTTTAATGTGCGCAAAGTAGATAGGAAATAAATAGAAAATGAAATGTACAACCGGCGGGCATGTATTACATACGTGTAGTGTGAATAATGTGTTGTTACCAGTGTTCACAAAGCAGTAATTAATGAATCTGTGCATCTGTCATTAATTCGTACATGTGAACGTGCGGCCTTTTGAAATGACATTGCCAGAAGGGTTCGATGATCTGATGCCTTTTGAGACACGTGTTGATGTATGGGGCTTGGACTGAGAGTAACCATAGATAAGTAGGTGGATCACACACGGGCACGCACACATGAATCAGTGTCCTTGCCCTAAAGCTTTCGGAAAGTGATGTCAAAATTGTCAACTGCAGTTGCTGATCTTGTTGGGATGTCACATTATACAGCTAGACATGGCAATGCATTAGTATTAGATGCTACTGTGCCAACTTTCCAGCACAGTTTCACATTTACAAAGAATCGACAGTTCGCACCTTTTTCCTGACAGCCACTGACTGCCTGATGGAGTCAGTGCTGAAAAATGCTTTCCAAGACAGAAAGTAAGGCCGCAACCTAAACCCCCTCCCCCCCCCATGTTTTTCTTCCCCAAAACACAAGCCATCAGGGAGACAAGTCTCTTTTCTGTTTGAGAAGTCCAAAAAATCCGCGTTGCTTACTCCTGCATTGTACTTCCAGATGAGTGCTCATTGTTTGTTCAGAAATCTAAGAGGTCTAAATCACAACTTTTCATCTTTTTAATTCAGTTGTATGTAATTTTTCTAGTAAACTCTTCATAAATTATAAAGTTAGGCAAGAGTTCAAAAAATCCAAATTTAGCCTACAATATAACTCATCTTTAAAAAGAGTTGTAACCCAGTGTAGACCAAAACAAATGCAGTATACACGTTACCGGTAAATTAAGTTTTCACATGCTAAAGGACTCCACAATCTGCATTAGGTCAGCAACATAATAAGTTGTTTGTGACAAGTACATTACTGTAAGTGCCGCATTTCAGTAGGAACAAGGAAGAAACAACACTTCTGCTTCAAATACAGTAAAACATAAGTGTGCTGTTGCCATTTCCCCTTTGCACTGCGGCCTTATTTGTTGACCTTTTTTTATTGGAGATTTACATTCATAAATGGAAATTGGCAAACTGTGACTACTGTACACAACTTTATAATAAATTGTGGCCACCAGGGGGTACACCAGCTCCCCAAACCCGGCACAGACAGACACCAGGCACAAGTCCAGCAACACACGGTTTATTTTCCGCTGTAGAAACCCGGTAATCTGTTCCCCAGCACACAGCACACTACAAATCACCAATAAACACAGCACAGTTCAAAACATTCTCTTCTTCTCTCTCTCTCTCATTTATTTATATATATATAGATACATATATATATATATATGTATCTATAATATACACATTTTCTGCCTCCATTCCTCCTCTGGCAAGCTTCGTCCCACTTCTTCCTGACTCTGGCTCCTCGAATGAAGTGAAGCAGACCTTTTTTATGCTGTACCTGGGAGCACTTCAATTTGCCCACAATGAGTAGATGGCAAAGTAGAACGTCGTAAAGAATTAAAAAATGTTGGAGCGATACACATGCAGAGCAGGTTAGAGATAATGAAAGTAATAAAATTCGACAGCCCCAAAAAAATGAAAGTAAAGATCGCATTAGCACCCTAGTATATATATAGACAGATGGTGTCCTGGGGGATCTCCTCCCCGATCTGGATTAGGGCATCACTGAGCTCCTGGACAGTCTGAGGTGCAACAAGGCAGTGTCGGATGGACCGAAACATAATGTCCCAGAGGTGTTCTATTGGATTTAGGAAGGCGAGCGTGGGGGCCAGTCAATGGTATCAATTCCTTCATCCTCCAAGAACTGCCTGCATACTCTCGCCACATGAGGCCCTCTCCCAGCTCTCCTAGAGTAACTGCCTGTCTCCTAGAATCTCAACCATGCCCTTGAGACTGTGCTGGGAGACACAGCAAACCTTCTGGAAAAGGCACATATTGATGTGCTATCCTGGAGAAGTTGGACACCTGTGCCAGCTCTATAGGGTCCAGCTATGGCCTCATGCTACCAGGAGTGACTCTGTCCGTAGCCAAATGCAAAACTAGTGAAAAAACAGATGAGGAGGGAAAAATGTCAATAGCCTCCACCTGTTAAACCATTCCAGTTTTGGGGGTCGTCTCATTGTTGTCCCTCTAGTGCACCTGTTGTTAATGTCATTAACACCAAAGCAGCTGAAACTGATTAACAACCCACCTCAGCTACTTGACTGACGAGACCAATAGCCCAGAAGTTTCCCTGACTTGATGCTATACTCTGAAATAAAAACTGGCATTTTTAATTTTTTTGAGCAGTCTATATATAGTACATACATACATATATAGAAAGAGTGAGAGCACTTCAGGTCATCTCCTGACCTCATGTGCCAATGTGTTTAGTGTGCACATGATGCTGGTTGACACTTTTATTTGAATTGACCTGAATTAAATTGAAAGCCTTTATCGTCATTGTAAACTAACTGCAATGAAATTACAAGCTCCTCTTCAACTGGGTACAAAAAGCAGAAACAACACTACTTTTCATGAAACATAACCAATGCTACAAGCAAGGAAAAAAACAACCATATTATATTTAAAAATACAGGTTAAAAGAAATGAGATAAAATAACAATGGAACCAGTAGTAACACACTAAAATAATATCATTTGCTGGTTTACAGTACAGGTGGTAAGCAAGGGTATTGCAAAACCAGCATATATTTAGTTCTTAATTACTTTACAGTGAGGCTCATCTTTGTGCCTGCTTGCAAATACAACAAAAAAATGACATACGGATGAGTATACCCTTCCAGACAAATATTGTGGGAAAATCATGTGTGTTGACTTTTCTCTGAAAGGTTGCTCCTCATCCTACCCAACCAAACGAACATTAAACAACATTGTAGGTCAAACTAAAACTACTTTACTGCTCCATTAATGCAGATGACGTCTGAAATTAGATATGTGTGACTGGCCAATAATTTTGATTCAGAAAATAACCAGTATTTGTAGATAGTGATAACCATTTAGAGCTGGTAACCAGAAATCAAAAACATTAAATATTCATGGGCCAAAACAGTTAGGCAAAGTTTAGTAATGGAACAAACCAGACCCCAAAATTCTGTTTGATAAAAGGAATGTGATGTGTTTTTAATTTTTTATCAAAAACAGCTGAGAATTAGACAAGTTAAACAAAATTTAGCATGTGAATATTTATCAAATTACACTGCACAACAATTTTTTTGAAAAGTTTTGCTTCCTGAAAAGTTTTTGCTTTGTGACAGGTACCTACTGGGTATGCACAAATATAGTTTTGGTTTTACTGCCTCACGTAGGAACTCTGAGAAATAGACATTTATATGTTTACTGACAATAACGTATTTAGTCACGTTTAAGTTTCGCATAAGCTATTAAATTCAATAGAATTAAAAGTGTTTTGCTCCTGATTTTCTTTTGTATTCAATGTCTGGTGCATCACGTTGCAGTGTCCAACAGTAGTCAGCACGCATTGACAGATTCCAGTTGCCCTGGTATCGTTTCTCCATCGTAGCAATGTCCTGGTGAAACCTTTCACCTTGTTCGTCACTGACAGCACCGAGATTTGCGGGGAAGAAGCCCAAGTGTGAGTGGAGGAAATTAATTCATTAATTAAAACACTTCATTGTCTTGTATGCTTTGAGAAGTTTGTCTACCAGCTGAATGGAGTTTGGGGCTCTGTAATTGCCCACAAAATTGTCAACAACATCTTTGAAGGCTTTCCAGGCAATTTTTTTCTGGCCCAACTAACAGATCTTCAAACTGCTTGTCACTCATAACATGTCTGATCTGGTGGCCAACAAAAATGCCCTCTTGGCGTCAGTTATTCTTGGAAACCTCTGTCTTAAATAACGAAAACCTTCACCTTCCTTGCTCAGTGCTTTCACGAAATTCTTCATGAGTCCCAGTTTTATGTGAAGAGGAGGCAAAAATATCTTTGCCGGGTCGACAAGCGATTCATGTGCCACATTTTTCTGCCCTGGAATTAACTTTTTATGGAGTGGCCAGTTCTGTTGTGAATAGTGCGACTCTTTGGCACGGCTGTCCCATTCACAGATGAAACAAAACTACTTTGTATAGCCGAGCTGCCGTCCTAGTAACAGAGCAACGACTTTAAGATCTCCATAGATATTCCAGTTGTACCTGCTATACTGGACGTGCTTCAGCAACAGTTCCATATTCTCATACATTTCTTTCATGTGTGCTGTGTAGCCAACAGGTACTGAAGGATAAATGTTGCCATTGTGTAGCAGAAGAGCTTTCAGGCTTATTAACATTGACAAATCAATGAAGAGACGCCACTCTTCCGGGTTGTGATCACAACCCAAGGCCGTTAACAATCCTTCAATGTCACAACAGAAACAGAGACTGTCGACTTGGACAAAAAATTTGGTTATATCATGATTTCGGCTTGGAAACACAGAAATTTTCGTACCTGGTGACAATAAACACCATTCCTGCTGTCTCAAACCCAGCAGCTCGGCTTTTGCTTTTGACAGACCCAAATTTCTGACCAAATCGTTCACTTCGGACTGTGTTATCAGATGTGGATCGCCTGATGAGCACAGTTCAAAATCCGGGTCAATGTCACTGTCAGTACTCTGCATTGCAGTTTCTTCATCTGGTTCGTCTAAGGTCAAATCCTCTGGTGGTTTCGGAATTGGAAGATTGTCGTTATGTGGCACGGGTCTCATTGTTGAAGGCAGGTTAGGATATTCAATTGACCTCTTGTTTTTGGCAGAGAAACCAGACACATTAGTCAAACAGAAGTAACAGTTCATTACATGGTCTTTTTGTTCTCACCATATCATTGGAACAGCAAACGGCATCGTCTTTTGAGTGCCTCTGAGCCAGGCTCTCAGACTGACAGCACATGTCGCACAGGAAATGTGAGGTGCCCATTCCTTGTCTTAATCACCAATTTTGCAGCCAAAATACAGATGATAAGCTTTCTTCACAAGAGCAGTCATCCAACATCTCCAAGGCGCAAGTGTATATTCGCCACAGATATAGCAGAATGTATCGTGGCTGTTACAACATTGACAAGACATATCGCCCGACACCAAAACGTCTATAGCATCAAGCTTACTTACTGTTATATTGCTACAGATACTATACTATACTGATACTATACATACACACTGACTACCTATATTAACCAAATGAGCAGGACTGGTATATGCAAGCCACCTTTATAGCATGCTGAGACAGCGTCAAGCTCGTTCAGACCTGCCCAGGATGTCAACTTCCACAGAACAGCTTCCAACCTGGCCTGATTCCATGCCTGGACATGCCCGGGCTGCACAAACCGTTGTTGATAAGTCACTTATGGGAGAGAAAATGTTTGGATACAAATATAAGAAAAAATCATGACAAAACTGAAGATTTCTCTGAAATGGCATGTGATGGGTAAATTGATGTGAAATTCGTGATCAGCACCCAGAAATCTATAAGAAACACCCAACATTGTTCAAGAAGCAAAAACTTTGTTGTGCAGTGTTATAGAGATGGATATATAAGTTTTATATAGGTTAACGGATCTTGACTTTGCTGACGATGCTGTGATCTTCACGGAGTCAATGGAGGCTCTGATCGGGGCGCTCGAGAGACTGAGCAAGGAGTCCGAGTGTCTGGGCTTGCGAGTGTCCTGGATAAAAACCAAGATCCAGGCCTTTAATGACCTCTTGGGCACAGCCGTCAGCAGTGTGTCTGTTTTCCGGAGAGAGTGTTGACCTTGTTGAGAGGTTTACTTACCTTGGCAGTGACATTCATGCCTCTGGTGACTCTTCCTATGAACTCAGTAAACGGATTGGGAGAGCATTGGGGGTCATGAGGTCACTGGAAAGGGGTGTGTTGCGCTTCCGATATTTATGCAAAAGGACGAAGGTCCAAGTCTTTAGTGTCCTGGTGCTTCCTGTCTTGCTATATGGTTACAAGACATGGACGGTATCCAGTGACCTGAGACGAAGACTGGACTCCTTCAGTACTGCGTCTCTTTGGAGAATCCTTGTGTACCGCTGGTTTGACTTTGTGTCGAATGAACGGTTGCTCATGGAGTTCCGAATGAGGCACATTACCTGCATTGTGAGGGAGCGTCAGTTACGGCTTTACGGCCATGAGGCGCGTTTCCCCGAGGGTGATCCAGCTCGTAAGATCCTCATTGTTGGGGACTCGAGTGGCTGGACCAGACCAAGGGGTCGCCCACGTAACACCTGGCTGTGGCAGATAGAGGGTCATTTCCAGAGGGTGGGACTGAACCACGTGTCTGCCTGGGGGGTTGCAAACCGGGATCCCGAGTTGTTTCATTGTGTAGTGGGTGCGGCAACGCACTGTACCAGTGCATGCTCCCCAACTTGACTTGACTTGTTATATAGAGACATAGCAGTTTCCAGAAAAGTAAACCAAGAACAGAATTTAAAACTTAAATTATTTGTTGTTCTTTGTTTATACATATAGAAAGATGCATATAGTAATGTAGTGGATGCCAAAAGTGCTAGAGTTGAGCATAGTATGTGTTATGTGTGTGTGTGTCATTTGTCATTTTCTAACTTATTTAATCTGGACAACAACAACATTTGTTTCTATAGCACATTTTCATACAAATGATGTAGCTCAAAGTGCTTTACATTATGAAGAAAGAGAAAAAAGACAAAATAAATAAGAAAATAGAAATAGGTAACACTAATTAACATAGAATAAATGTAAGGTCCAATGGCCAGGGAGGACAGAGAAAAAAAAAAAAAAAAAACTCCAGATGGCTGGAGAAAAAAAATAAAAATAAAAATAAAATCCAGGGTGTGGTGGGGGCTGCCGCCTATCCCAGCTAGCACAGGGCACAAATCCTTTGACAGGACGCCCATCTGTTGCAGGGCAAATGCACACATACACACACACACCAAACACACACTAGGGCATCACAAATTCACCAAACCTGCATGTCTTTGGACTGTGGGCAGAAACCGGAGAACTTGAAGGTAACCCCCGCAGACACAGGGATAACCTGCATATATATATTTATGTGTCCCCGCGTTCTTGTTGAACTCATTTTAAAGCAAGAGGCAGGATCTGGTGTACTAACTCTTTTCATAATTAACACTGGGCGGCACGGTGGCGCAGTGGGTAGCGCTGCTGCCTCGCAGTTGGGAGACCTGGGGACTTGGGTTCGCTTCCCGGGTCCTCCCTGCGTGGAGTTTGCATGTTCTCCCCGTGTCTGCGTGGGTTTCCTCCAGGCGCTCCGGTTTCCTCCCACAGTCCAAAGACATGCAGGTTAGGTGGATTGGCGATTCTAAATTGGCCCTAGTGTGTGCTTGGTGTGTGGGTGTGTTTGTGTGTGTGTCCTGCGGTGGGTTGGCACCCTGCCCGGAATTGGTTCCTGCCTTGTGCCCTGTGTTGGCTGGGATTGGCTCCAGCAGACCCCCGTGACCCTGTGTTTGGATTCAGCGGGTTGGAAAATGGATGGATGGATAATTAACACTTTGATCAGGTCACCTTTTAATCTCGGTATACTTTAACTGAAATGGTTCAGTCTCTCCTCATAGCCTTCCATACCAGAATCAGCCTGGTCATTCTTGTCTGGACTTTCTTTAGCGCTGCTCAATCTTTTTCGTAATCTGAAGAACACTGTGCTCATCTTAGTGTCTTTCTTTTCCCATTAAATTGCCTGTTTGTTGTTACTCTCAAAAAACCCTGTATTGCCTTTGGGCACAATGAGAGAGAGAGAGAATTAGCACCACACTAGTTCAGATGGAATGGAACCAGTGTGAGGTTTTTTTTGCACAATGAGACTCTGCATATAATGTATTAAATTCTTCAGCAACTCAGGAATGCATGAGGAGACAAAAAATTTTAAATTTGCACTTATCCCTGCTTGTGTTTTATCAGGCTACGTTCATCTCTTTTGTACTCTTGAATACTCTGTGGTTATGCAGGTGGGTGAAGCAAGCGTCAGGTAACAGTAAATAAACACCTTTGAGTAAATTGTATGTGGTTACAATTGCATATTTACCTTCTTTACAAACAAACCCTTATGTTGTAGGAGAAAAATACATTGTTTTTTTATGTTGTTTTAGGTAGAATAACAAAGATTTTCATTACTCATCTACATGGAGACCACATGTTTGGTTTGCCTGGGCTTTTGTGCACATTAAGTCTCAACTGTAGTACCACAGCTGGCAAAGAACAACAGCCTGTGCATATCTATGGACCAGCGGGACTGAGGAAATTTCTCCGTGTCAGTTTGGAACTATCTAATTCTCAATTGCTATTTCCGTATATAGTCCATGAATTTGTTCCAACAGCAGATCAGAGTCCAACAGAAGGCATGATTGATTCAGTCAAGACAGAATGTGATGGCGAACTGCACCCACAAGAGCAGGAAGGAAGGACAATTTATCTTGACCCTGAAGAGAAGTGCTACACCCTGCTAGAAAATGAGCAGTTTGTTGTTAAAGCATTTCGACTTTATCATCGAATACCTTCTTTCGGTTTTACAGTGCAAGAAAGAGAACGCCCTGGGAGGTTAAATGTTGAAAAATTAAAGGAACTCGGTAATTGTTTTTTTTTTTTTTGGTTATGTAAAAATGTTCATTGTTTATCAGAAATAGCATTTTTTACCATTATTTCTGTGAATGAAATGAGTGCACCTATAAATGAATATTAATTGGGAAGTTTAAAAAGGTGCAAATAACTGAAAGGTAAGATCTTTCTGAGGCATATATATATATATATATATATAGTATTTGTTCGAGTTTTACTGTTTTGACTACTCTGCTTATGGAACTTTCCAGGAGCCAGGAGAGTTTTGCAGTATTATGGACTGCAGGTCAGTTTTACTGGACTAAGAAATTAGTAGGGTCTGTTCAATGGAAGTATTAGAAAGTCATTTGAAATGCAGTGATATCTGAGACCTTTGTAGGATCTAAGAAAAATAATGTACTCGGTGAGATTCTAGTCAGGAAGCTCTGAATGGTTGCTTAACACAGAGGACAAAAAGAAAAGAGAATGGAAATCACCCAAACATATACCACGGTTTAAAGACACAGTAATATCTTTAATATTGTTTTTTATCAGTATGCTGCTGCTGGAGTATGTGAATTTCTCCTTGGGATTAATAAAATCTACCTATCTATCTATCTATCTATCTATCTATCTATCTATCTATCTATCTATCTATCTATCTATCTATCTATCTATCTATCTAATACTAGGATGTGGCTGATGAGATGTCAATTAGAAGCTAAAATAACTGCGTAATAAATAATACTATTTACTAATACCCATACTAAATGATAGGATTTTCCATATTGTACGCTAGGAGATTGTTCACAACTTGGTGGATTTGACATGTCTTATAAAAACCAGAGGAATAAAGAAGCCTTTTTCTTTATATGTTACTTACCCCATACAGTTTTTAGCAGACAGAACTCTCGACAAACAAATGATGGGGAGAAGTGGATATTCAGTTTAAAAAGTCAGTTCCATGTGGCTTTAGTTTTCCTGTTTATGATGTGCTCTGATTTTTTTTTTTTTAACAAAAAAGCATGTGTTTTGTGCATTTTGAATATTTGACAGGGAGACTGACTTGTGGATTACGCGACATGCTTTTAGTGGAATGTTTGTATTCTTTTTTTCCCCACATCATTTGCTGTTTCACAATATTGGTCATTATTGATTTGTATTATATTATAAACATTTTTTTCTTGTCACATGTGCGCATAGGAAACAGCTAAAGGGCCTAAACAATAGTAATTCAACGTCAGGCCAGGGGACGGCGGAGTGTACTGACTATCTCTCTCAGTCCCTTGCAGACCTTTCCCGGGAAATCACGCCTGTTCCAGCCCCAATGATGTCACTTCCAGGCACGAGGAAACCATTCCCAGTTCCTGCACCAATGATGTAATTTACCCTCCGGGCTATTAAAACTGCCATCTTGCCTCAGTACAGGCAGTTCTGTTTTGGACTCTGATGTAGGCACATCGTGCTATCATAGAAACATGACTTTTGCAGCCGAGAAAATAATAAGGGTGGCTGCCCCAACTCTTTATGATGTCTCCAACTCATTCTTGTGACACTCTCCATTATGCATGAAAGCATGAGATTCATTTTTTTTTCTCAGCCATTCCTAGCCATATGTTACTTATCCATGGAACATAATCATTTTTGGATGAAGTATTCCTTTAAAGTAGTATACCAGGCCAGACTAGTTCATGTTAGACAACTTCAATTTTATGTAAACTGCATTTTACATGTTAGTAAATTGTCACAAGGAAGGACAGGGTCTCTAGTTAGGCTCAGTGGTAGACAGAAGTATATTCAGGTGGCCATTAATCTTTATTGATATTTTCTATTTGTAGTCATTTAGTAACCCGCTTTCTCCTGAACAGGGTTGCGGGACGTGCTGGAGACTGCCCCAGCCAGCGCAGGGTGCAAGGCAGGAACAAACCCTGGACAGGGATTCAGTCCATTGCAGGGCACAACACACTCACCCACCAAGGCCAATTTAATGCTGCCGGTCCACCTCATCTGCATGTATTTGGACTGTAGGAGGAAGTCCAAGCACCTGGTAGAAATCCACACAGACTCAGGGAGAACATGCAAACTCCATACAGGAAGGACCCAGGCCTCCTTACTGCAAGGAAGCAGTGCTAGCACTGTGCCACCGTGAAAATGAAACAAATAATAACTACTGTACTAGCAGCACTGCAATGTGCCCAGTATGCTATATATTAGTTACTAATAGAGTATGGAAAAAATGGAACATAAATACAAAACATTGGTTGAAACATAAACAGAGAAACATTCTGCAATATTTACAAAAATATACATTCAGTGCATGCAATGTAAGGCTAGGTTTATACTTCATGCGACGCATGCTCCAGTGGACGCTCCTGCTACGCAAGTGTTTTACTGTTTATACTTGCACGGGTACTTTGCATAAATCTGGAAGAATCCACCAGGTGGCAGTGCGAGATATTTTCATGGTGAGAACAGGTTCGGCTTAGCTGTGTTGTGAATTGCCTGGAACACCCATTAAATTCCGAGGACACCTTACCACAATATCCCTGGAAAGGATGTTTAATGATTAAATCCATCAATCCAGGGGTGTGTCCATTCCAGCAAGCATTTGGCACGAGGCAGAAACATTCCCTAGACAAGGCATCAGCTCATCACAAAGTGAATACAAGCACTCACAAACACTGGCGTCATTTTAGTGTCGCCAAATCTGCATATCTTTGGAAGGAAACCGGAGCACAATGTGGAAACCCAGCAGGAAAACATGAGAACTCCAGGCAGGGAATTCCAGTGACGTGACTCCCTGCGAGACAGCAGTGCTACCACTCCACCACCGTGTCACCCCCATGTGTGTAATTATTAACAGTATTCATTATTTAAATGAAATTAACGATTTATCTGTAAAATGTAACATACATACTTTAATGCATTTCATCATGAAAGTGATATCAAGTATAAATCTAAAGATTCTAAATTGCAGAGAGTTGGAATATCATACATTTAATGTGTTCTGTGTGGTGATCTATTGCTGCTGCTGTCAGGTCAGGAGGAAGCCCCAGAAGCTCGTAGTGATTAAAAACTGGGATGACGTTTACGACGGTCTGCTTTAATGATAAAGTAAACTATGAGTTTAAAGTGGGCATTTCGAGATTAAATCTGAAATTCCCACTTTAATCACAAAATACACCTTTTCACCATGACCTTAATATTTTTTCTCTGTGGCTCAAATACAGCGCTGTACATTATGTTGCTGTTGTGAAGTTGCAAAAAAAAAAAAAAAAAGACGGCACAAAAGATGGTATGTGAGACTTGTAAAATTTATCGTGTCATTATGATGGGGAATATGTGACGCTTAAATATAAAAGCACCATGAATGCATCTGTATGTCGGCATTTTGCTTCACCACTTCGAACCATTCATCAAACATCGAAGCACGCACATCCGTCCACATAGCGACTTTCTGTCACATGTAGATAGTAAACAGAGACACTGACATCACATTCCAACTTTTATCACACTGCGCCCCCCCAACTTTTTGCTGGTACTGCAACTCGCACACATGTCGCATTAATTTCTGAGGACCTGCTCAGAGGACGCATCAAATGAATGCTGGAAACGCGTGGCAGCCATAATGCATGCGCGTACGTGTTCTGAGAGTGAAGTATAAACGAGCCCTAACAGGTATCACCAGGAAGAGACCTCTGTGAAAACAGTGAAAAGACGATTCTGGGATGCTGGCTTTAGGGGCAAAGTTTCAAAGATATAGCCATATATGAAACTAGCAAACAAACAGAAACGGTTAAAATGGCCAAAAGAACACAGACATTGGGCAGAAGATGACTACAAAAGCGTATTGTGGTCAGCATCCCAATGTAAATCCAAAACGTGAACTTTGAGACTCATGATGCAACCCAATTCCTTAAATTCTTCACTGTAACCTAAAAGCTTAGAAATTAGTTCTTTAAAAGATCCCCAAGTCTCTGATTCCAGGTAGTTCAACAAATTGTCATTTCAATTTCTAACCCGCTTAATCAAGACCAGAGTCGTGGGGGCACTATCAAATTCTGTATCAGAAATCAGTTTTCTAAGATCGGATCCAGAAAAAAATCCCTCCTTCAGTTTAGCATTAGACGAACCAGGAAACTTTGAGGACATGTACTTAAAACAGGCTCCATCTTTTGGCAGGGCTTTGACAAACTGCTTCAGTAAACCAAGCATAGAATTGAAGCCATGATGGCAACACCTTATCTGAATCCACCAAATTAGGTCTGATGATGTTTTTGTTATCATGGTGTAGCTTCTGAACTCGGTGTAAATACTTGGCTCTGATGTCAAACCCACTGAGAAAGCATGGGAATTGTGTATGCCCTGACTACAGACTCGGTAAGGTGCAAAGAACTTTTCAAATCCCCACATGTGAACCAATGGTAGTCATTGGAGTTAATTTTCTTGACAAGATTTTTAAAAGCTTTACACCTAGAATTTAATATTAAAAGATGCTAAATACAAACCAATTATCATTAAAATAAAATATTGATATTTAATGAGTTATTGTGCAAAAACAATAATTGGTAACTAAATTTATTTTGTGAAAAAATGTAACATGATGGAGAAGAAAAGGTTTTCATTTTGGAATGCAGCGCCCAAAAATGTATAAAATTCACATGAAATAATCACAATTTTTTCTGTGTTTACCCATGTCCGCATATTAGCTACATTTTTATCCACATCATAGATAATAAATTAAAAAGAGCAGTAACCCCAGTGCTGATCCGGGTGGGACCTCAGTTTTTGCATCATTTTTCACATTATAACTTGTGCCATCACGAGTCGTGCTTCTTTTAGTTTGATCCCTATCCTCTTGTATAGTACTGTATGAAAACAAATTCTAAAATTTGGATAAACAGCATTGTATGAGCTGCTTGAACAAGTACTTTTGTTACTATCTCATATAATTTAATTATATTTGTTAAACATGACTTCTTGCATCTGTAATAATAATAATAATAATTCATTTTATTTATATAGTGCCTAGTAAA
Organism: Erpetoichthys calabaricus; assembly: GCF_900747795.2. Taxonomy (NCBI): domain Eukaryota; kingdom Metazoa; phylum Chordata; class Cladistia; order Polypteriformes; family Polypteridae; genus Erpetoichthys; species Erpetoichthys calabaricus. Next base: position 222,402,858 of record NC_041398.2, on the reverse strand, counting down.
CGTCCACTTCCCACCATTCTAATTCTTCAGCCTGTCTTCTCTAAATAACGTGTATTTTGTTTCCTACTTGGAATAATTCAAACCCTCTGTCATTTCTTTCATTTATTTCATATCCAATCCCCAGCTTAATTATCACCTTGTTCAGATTCAGATTGTTCCCTGTAGATTCTTTCACATGGTGCTCTGGTGGCATCTCATAGCCAGCTGGTGTTTGTATTGGGGTTTTGGACCAGCAGATAAAACCTTGTACTTGTTTTGTGCAGTAAATGCAAGCCGTCTTCACTACTGTCTTTGCTGTTGATCAGGGCAGGAGCTTGCTGGGTGTGCAGTATACTGGCCAGCTTACTTGTGCAACTGCAGTTTCAGGCAGATCGGAACCTGTGTCTTTCTGTTCTTCTTCTGTAGCAGCCTTTTAGCAAGTGATGTCACATCACTCATTTGGACTTAGGTGGCTTTTTGGGCACTTTTTGTTCTTTCAGTGGCATGTTGTGCTTTCTGTCATTAAGAAACCTTGCTGGACGCAGTAGAACATCAATGCCTGAAAAATGGAAGAGAACCATTCACTTCCTGAACTGTCAATATTTAAAAAGAATAATTCTGAAGAGAAAGTATATTAATTTATTTTAACTGCTTTTTTCTTTCTGTTCATGATTTTTTTAAGTTTAAAGATTACGCATCCAGCTACCCTTTTCCTTTTGCTTTAGACTTCTTTAACAGTAAGCTTTGATTGTAGAGTCCTTATAGTATAATATCGACTTCTGGAGCAAAATGGGAAGATTTCATATTATTTTGATTCCTGCTTTTGTGTAGAAAAAGCAGATTAAGGTATTCTTGAATTGATGATTATTTTGTTAATTTATTTATTTGTTTATTTTGTGTTCATCTGCATAAAGGAGTAAGACCAGGACCGGCATATGGCAAACTAAAGAATGGAGAATCTGTTGTACTTGAAAATGGAGTCACTGTCCACTCAGCAGATGTTGTCCAGACCTCTATCCCTGGACGGAAAGTGTGTATATTAGGTGACTGCAGTGGCCTTATTGATGATGCTGTTCAAAGACTTTGTTGGGAAGCAGATGTGCTTGTGCATGAGGCTACACTTGATGACACACAGAAGGACAAAGCCCTTGAACATGGCCATAGTACACCAAGCATGGCAGCAGACTTTGCAAACTCATGTCAAGCAAAACAACTGGTCCTTAATCATTTTAGTCAGAGGTATAAGCCTTCCTCTCTGTTGAAGGACGATGATGAAAATAACATCATGGAGATGAAATTGCAAGCTGCAAGTGTATTTAAAGGTAATGAAGTTATAATAGCTGAGGATTTCTTGTCAGTAGGTGTTCCTATTAAAAAAAAGTCATAGTTCTACCCATTTAACAAGTTGACTTCATTTTTTAAAGTTCTTTAACTTTCAGCAAATTGTTTGCAATTCCTCAGTAGTGCCTTCTTACAGTATACCTCAGGAGGAATAACAATGATAGCTTATACTCTGCATGCATCCAGGAAATATGGGTTTATTCAAAACTTGTCTCTTGTACTTTAACTTTCTTTCACAGGTAGAAGTTTTTATGTATTATCTTCAAGCTGGAAAATGTTATTAGTTGGCAAATTTTACAAACAAGTACTAGTTTATGCAGTGACCTATCCGCTCTTTTAAATATTAATCTTAAGATTTTAGTTAAATGTCATCATTTGAAAACTCTTGTATGTATTCTGTTTTGGTATATAATCTTCAATTCTAACTTATTTTCTTTATGAATTGCACACTGTAAACAATGTTTGGTTTAGTTGGAAAATAAAAGTAAACATCACACAAAACATTAAACTTCTGTCTATTTGTTCAAGCATTGTATATGAAATTTTACAGGTTTGATCTTAAAGGAATACTCCATACCAAAATGACTTTTTATGTTACTTAACCCACACAGTTTGCTTAGATGGCTGAGAAGAATATTATTTTTCATGTTTTAATGCATAACAGAGGCAACAGAGTTTCTGATATACTAGGACTCTATTGTGACCAATGCTAGACAAACAGCGAACAGTATCAAAACATTCTGGGAAAAAAACTTACTTACTTACTTGTGTCACTTAACCCATGTGTCAGGTTATCCAGTTTTATGCTCACAGTGTCCCAAACACATGCATTTGTACAGTTATGTCCATAAATATTTGGACAGTGACACAATTTTCACAATTTTGACCATAGACACCTATTACATCAGAAACTTTATCTCCACTCAGCATTAAAATGTTAGATTTAAAATTTCTCTCATTCATCACTATAATTACATGGGGTAAGTAGCATATTAAAAAAAACATTTTTGGGTAGAGCCTTCCTTAAGGATGTGTGCTAGACTGGCTTGGTACTAATGGGTGATGAGAGAAGTCTAGCATCACGTCACTATAGAAATTAATGGCTCATGGTAGGAGTGACCCAACATACAGTAGCTCTCCTTTGAGCAATGCAGTTGCCTCATTCTGTCACTGCAGGTACTCCTTTGTTTAGCTAAGGCTGCATACAGAAGGTGAGAGTCATTTTCCAAAATACTAAGCAACTTCCTCACTGACCTCATTGCACCATGTGCTCTAGTTACACAGTCTGATTTCCAGGGCTGAGCATGCCTTTTTAATCTGTTTCTTTAGTCTGTTGGCACCACCTGCACTACAGGTAAATACCATTTTCTTAGCACACTACTATATAGAAGATGGCACTGGTTGCAACAGTCTGGTAGAAAATATGGACAGGTAACCTGTATACACCAAATGACCTCAGTATCTTGAGGAAAAAGACTTTGAGGTGCTTATGTGTCCTCACCACCTCCACATTTTTGTCTTCATTTTTGTCTTCGGTGGAAACTAGGGGCAGAGGGGGCTTGACCCTTTTCTCCCAGCCGTATAGAGTTATTATAGAGCAGTGTTGACTGTCAGTATTTAATTGTGACCTCAACCCAGAATAACTTCTGGGGTTATGGGGTCATCAGTTTAAAGCTCTTCAAGGGGTGGATTTTCAAGGTGTCTCGTGTGCTGCTTGCCTTCTTAAAATGCCAATATGGATCTTTCCATCTCGAACGTGTGCCATTTCTGCATGTGACGTCAACTTCCATAAATGTATAAATTTAAGAATTCCACATTCAAACACATGATGTTAGTAGTTACTGCAAATGAAAATTTAGAATATGTTAAAAAAGGTCTATTCAATTTCCAGTAGTAATGAACAGCTAAATACTATATAGAGGAAGCAAAAGAAACATTGCTAAATAAAGTTTTCTTTGTGACATCTACAGCACATCAGTGAATACATACTGTTAAGAGTACTGTATAAATACTCAGGAAGATACTGCTTAGGACCTTTGGCTATCTCTGTTCAACTAAATACTTTTGAGACCTTTGACAGTCAACAGTTGGGTAAGTGTAAACCTGCCATAAGATGTGAGAGATGAATAACAAGATGTTATTGATGAAAATCCAAGAAGATGACGACATATAGCAGGCGTGGCCAATACCCCTGTTTAAAGTATATATACTGTTGGAAAAAGCAAATGCAACTGTTTCTAATATTAGAAAACTGAACTAACAATGTATATACAGTACTTTCACAAAATATTATTTGTTTAAAACCCATGGCCTGTGGTATGGCTTGTCCGGTGACTTGCCAGACTTTGCAGCATACCAAACACACAAAAGCTTGGTAGGTACACTTAGTGAGGAACGAGTGGAGCAATCTCAAGATCAGGAAACAGTTAAGAAATTATTTCAAAGCTTATGTCACAGCAAGTCAAAGGTCGCGCTTAGTCAGCTTTCTGTGCATTCCATTATCTCTATATATCTATATACATAATTCACTTAGGCAGCCGACCATGGCAGGCAAGACAGAGCCACGCCCACTAACAATTCACTAAGCAGCCGACCATGGCATGCAAGATCGAGACCATGGGATACGCATGACAGAGCCACGCCCACCAACACTAAGACCATGGGATACGCACGATGGAGCCCCGCCTGTCAACTCTAACACTCCTCCGCGTCATGGAATACGCACGACACAGCCCCGCCCACCAACTCTAACCCTTCTTCCGCGTCCACCTCACTCTCGAGGCATGCACACTGCCTGCTCATGTGCCAGCACGCAACACCTCACCAAACACTGCCTCAGTCGTTTTCGTCTCTGCTACAGTCCATATGCACCTCTGAGCCACGTTGACTTTTCATTGTTCTTTTTGGTTCCGGCTGCTTTTCTATATATAATCCACCAAGTTGCCCGACCATGGGATACGCACGCAAGACAGAGCCCTGCCCGCCAACTCTAACCCTCCTCCCGCGTCATGGGATACGCAAGACATAGCCCCGCCCACCAACTCTAACCCTCCTCCTGCATTCACCGCAATGTACTGGAGTGTAAGACTATCGCAGCTGCTACCTCACAAACTGTCCTTATTCCCCGGATATCCCTGACCCCATCAGATTCAAATTTGCCTTTTACTTTTACACGCAGACAATTTCCTGTTAGTTTGGCCTTCGCAATGACAATTAATAAGGCACAGGGCCAAACATTCTAAAAGATATGCCTGTATCTGCCAAAACCAGTTTTCAGTCACGGACAATAATGTGGCTCTCTCCAGAGTTCCATCTTTATCCTCAGACCCACCCCATTTGGACAACTGTGTCTTTCAGGAAGTATTCACCCATCAATAAATAATTATGCGGCGTATGCTACGCCGCGGGTTGGCTAGTACCTTGAATTTCACCCGAAGAAAAGAAGAAGGCCAATGGAATGATGTAGACCGGCATGCCATGTCCCAGTACACATTGCATTAAGCTGTTCCGCTGAGGATCAAACTGAAAGATTCTGCAGACACAGCAAGACAGGTTATTGTCCAAGTTCTGGTCATCCTAATGTGAATACAACAGAGTAGGACCAACACGTCCGACTACCTCGTCTGATAGATCATTTCAGATCTGGCACCTGTACTGCTGCTGAAACGGCTGGCAGACACAGTGACTGCAACTGTGGCAAGGCAGTGGGGGTAAAGGCTTGAAACTGTTGCACTTACAGCAAGGCAGCCTGTGAGAAGCCTTCTGCTCTTCTTAGACTTCATATCACGGCAGTGACAAGCCAGCAGGCAAAGCTGTCCTAAAGAATGAATGTTGTTGTTTGGCTTCTTCCTTGGCTTGTCTTTTTTCCAGAGCTTATCCATATAAGGAATGTTTAGGATTCCCTGGATTGTACATCTAGAGATGCAACCTTCTGCCTGACAATGACCAGCATCTTCATTGGGCTCTTAGGAATCTGTAGGAATGGAATAACATCCCACAAGGTTCATTGGCTCAATGTAAGAAAAGTACTCAGGCATTGTTGGCTGCAAGAGGCAGTCATACAAAATATTAAATGTCTCAAAGATGACAGCTCTTCTTTATGGTTATTCCCATTTTCCTATTGCATTTCTTTTGTCTGTGTCTATAATGCCATCATGGAGAATGGTTATATTTTTGTGGCAAGGAAAAGAAAATGTCCGTCCATTCCTTCTATTTAAACCACTATTTTTAAACCACATTAAACTTGTCAAACTTACATGACAATGAAAGATCAAAGTATGGTCTTGGATGAGCATGACGGGATCAAGAATGGATGGAAGGGGTGCTGTTGAATGGAGAAAATCCAAATATATATGGAGTCCTAAATGAAGGGCTATTACCAAGAATAAGGAGGGAGGAAATAAAAGAGGCACTGAAAATAACAAAGGATGGAAAGGCAACAGTGCTGTATGAGTAGATGTATTGTGGGGTCTAATGCAGAAGATCCATGAACAGAAGAAAATACCAGAGAAGTGGTGGAACAGTGTGATTGTACACATGTATAATGAGAAAGGTAGTGATTCAGGATTATGGAAACTACAGAGGGATAAAGCTGATGTCTCATATGATGAAAACCTGTAAAAGGATTATTCAAAGAAGGCTTGGGGAAGAGACCAACATAGGGGAGAAGCAGTTTGGTTTATGCAAAGGAAGAGTTGATGCAGTCTTTGCATTGAGATGGGTCATAGAGAAGCACTGAGAAAAACAGAAGGGCTTTGGAGAAAGCTTGTGATAGAGTGCCACATCAAGAGGTCTGGAGGTGCATTAGAGACAAAGGGAGTACCAGAGAAGTATGTGAAAATTGTCCAGGATATATATGAAGGGGTGAGAACCCCCAGGGTTAGAAGCAGTGTTGGGGTATCAGACAAAATCCCAGTCAGAGTAGGTCTGCACAAGAGACCTTCTTTAAGACATTACTTCTCTGATGTGGTTATGGATGACTTTTGTGACAAAAGACCAATCACCCTAGTGTATGGTTTTTACTGGTGATACTGAGTGTGTTTACATGCACACGCAAAACCTGGTTTCTTAGAAACCAAAATCCTGGTTTGTCTAACCAGAATAATGATTCATATGGCATTTTTAGAACTGGTTTCTATGAGTAACCTGGTTATTAAAGTGCTAATTGTGTAGCACAAGAAAGAAGGACGTAGAGAGGATGTTGGAGGACTGAACATACAGTAAGTTGGAAGAAGACAGACTATTTTGAGGTTTAATTATTTTCAAAATTTCAGAAAATTGCCTATTGAAAAGACTGGATAAGTTGAAACACCTAGGAGCTGTTGAAGCCCAGTATGGAGAATTGATGCAAAGATAACTCACAGAGTGTACTGTGGATAGAACAATTGGAAGAAGGTATCAGGAATATTGTGTGATCATGGAATTAAAGTGTGGGTTGATGGTAAGGCAGTGGTAAGACCGGCCATGAGTATGATGCCGAGACAAGGCCAGTAAAGACAGCATGGGAGAAGTTGGATGTGGCAGAAATAAGAATTTTGAGACAGAATAAGAAATGAGATGATCAGAGGTACAACAAGAAGAGAGATCTCTAAACAAAGTATAGGAATGTGGATTGAAGTGATATGGACATCTGATGAGGAGAGACAATGACTATGTGGGCAAAAGAGTGATGAGAATATAAGTACAGGGTAAGTGGAGGTGGATGGATAAAGTAAAGAAGGATTTGACTGGGGAGGAGGTAGATCAGGCACAATGATCCCACATAGTTAAGGAAAGAAATGAAGAAGTAAAAGAAGATATGACCCTCTGTTAAATTCCAAATTAAACAGCAGGCTTATTGCCAGTTTACAAATTGTATTTACTGCACCTCTTGTAGGAAGTGTCCAACCATCTACATACTGTAGGTGAAATGGAGACAGCTGGCAGACCAATATAGGAAGCATGTTCAAGCCACTAAAATCAAAGACCTTACAAAGAGTACTTTACATCCAGTCATAGCCACACTGAGGTCTCTGTTTATGTTCTTTCACAGGGCTTCAAAGTCACTTTTCAAAGACCAACAGAAGACACAAAGCTCATTCTGATCCTGTGATCACATATTTCTCCAGGTCTTAATGGCCAATCAAAGGTTACTTTTAAACTATTCACTCATCTTCTCCAATTGCCGCTTTTTCTTCCCTACTCTCACCTTTTCTCCTTTCATCTGCCCCAGCTTTGTTCCCTTCTATATATTGTACCTGCTCTTTCATTTTCCATTGCACATCTTCTTTCCTTTTCAGCATGGAAATAATGTTAAGCCTGTTTTTGTATTCATAAGAATTACTTATGAATGCTTCAAAATCACTCCAGCTTTTTTTTAAGTTTTGCCTGGCCTCTACTGGATCACTGATATGAGAAAACTCCCACATATGATAATAATGTTCATCTTGTCTTGTTGTTTTTTTTTTTGCAAGATATCAATCTTGTTGGGGTTCCCCCACATTTTATGCCACTTCTGAACCATATTTTATGCAGAAAATTAAACTCTTATGATAAACCAGTGGATGTCTTTAGCAAAAAAGATCCAAAAAACTTGATGTGCAAGCCACAACAACCAACCCCAGGGTTTCGCACCATAATAGGATAGGAGGGGTCAGAATTACTCCTTTTCACAAAACTTGGAAATTTGTAATAAAATGCACGTGGAGTGTCGTTTTATGCTACATCAAGGTTGCTGATCTTGAATATGATATTTTTGATATTTTATTCTTTAGTAGTGGTCCTAGGCCTCTAGGTGCCACTTCCAGGTGGTTAAAAATGACAAATTTCAACCATAATCACGTGGGGTATCGTTTTCGACTATATCAAGACCACCGATTACGAATATGATGCTATTTTTGATCCATTACTAAATCTAGTCGTCTCTGGTGCTCTATTACAATTGAAAATAAACTTTAAACATTTAAGCTAAGGGACACAATATAAAATTTCAAGCATTTGACACAACTGTTCTTGTTTATTATATACTTCAGCTTCATGAAGAAAATCATTACATTTCTTATTAACTCCCCGAATTTACGCTAAATCAGACTCTTCCTTTGCAGATGCATGCGGACTTAGCCCTACAATACTGTAATTCCGAAGCAAGTAGAACAATGTACAGTCACTGAATAAAATACATTATATGTTGAACCACTATTGTCGCAAAAGCAGGCCGTCTGAAATTTCAAAGAGTATTCTGGTAAATGTTGTCAAATTGCGAAATAACAAATAAAAAGTACTCGATTGGATTTAAACCTGAAATCTTACTTAGTCAAATATCCAGTCGACTACAATTAAATCGGATTTTATTTTTTTATACACTTCTAAAGTATACATACGCCTTTAGATATACTCATACCTCTCTGCATCGGAATATGTGCAAAATGACCCCGTGACCTATTTGGAATTTATTTATCTGATTTTAAACACTCCCAGAGAATATCGACATTCGCCGTCCAAGAGCGTATCTCTTCGTCACGTGCGCGAGCCCCTGCCCCCGCGCTCGTTCTGGCTGATTCACACTGCCCATGCGCGATTCGCCATGTTGATATCCGCAACAGCAGCCAAACAGCGGAGGCGGCTGGTCAAGAGGCTGTGATCTGAATGTTTTCTTCATTACGTTTATATTGCTCCTCGTTATCAAGTTTAACAACACCGGTTACTGAAGCACCGTTAAACTGTGATTTCTGCTACTTTGTCGATGTATACAGGAACTCGGAAATAAAACACCTAAAAACAGCAACAAATCCAGCGTAGGCCCCGTGTTAGAAAGAAGACAGCTGGAGTTATTAACCGGCAAGGAAACTCAGAAAAAAAAAGTTTCTCTTGTTTTTGTTCTCCTAACAGCAGCAGGGCCGGATCAGAGGAAGTCATTTAAAGGTAAGCAGACGCCCGTGGCGGTTTAGCTATTCTTACATCTTTTTAAAACAGATTGCATTAACACGTAACTGCTGTCAAGCGAGCCGAGGTTTGGCCAAATCTCGTATTGTTTGTGTTTCTCCGATAATGGACTTGCATTGATCGTGCATCCATTTGGAAAGACCGTGTTACAATGAGTGTGATCCGACCGGAAACCCGCTTCCGTTCTCGCCGAACCGTGAACACAAATATCATTGGAAGAACTTAGAATCGCACTCGAACGTTCGGATTTCGGAACGAATAGTGTAGAGTCCACTATGTAGGAGCGCGAACACGTGAGCAAAAGACTTGCCTTTTACAAAAGTCAAACGGTGCTGCGAGTCACTGCCTTTATAAACATGCGTGTCGGTGTCCAGCTGTAGTCTAATTAGTCTGTTTTTGTTCGAGTAATTTCCTTATTTTACTAACATTACATTTTCATAATGGTGAGCCTGATTCTTAAATAGTTTCAGCGGATGCAGGATTATTAAAAAAAAAAGATCCATTCACGATTTTACGTAGTGGAAATGATACTCTTTATTAACTTTTCTTCGTATCTGACGTACCAAGTCAATCCATATTCAAGAAAATATTGAATGTGCAGCATGATCGTTATTTAAATAAAGCAGCACGATTCTCGCAGAGTATGGGTGCATTTCCTTTATCAAAATAGGTATTAGTCAATTTAAATTTGCATTTTTTTTCCCCTGAGTAATGAGCTATATCCAGGAAAGACTAAATGAAACTGTGTTCAACTATTATATAAAAAAGTTAGTGCTAAAATTAGAATCTTTCTTTTCCGAAAAGCAAAAGAAGTACAGTTTGAAATTTTGAACGCTGTATATCCTAATGACTTTTTAAGGTTGAAGTACAATTTAGTTTGTGATTATTGTTTTTATTGTAATGAGACAAATTATAAATCATATATTCTTTCACTGTAAGCAGAAGAAAGTTTTTCGGGTTCTGTCATCAAATGACTTTGTTAAAAAATAAATCTTACCTGCTTTCCAGTTAGACAATATGAAATTTGCTTTGTTTATAAAGGACAAGAAAGTTAATTATTTTGATCAACAATATTTTAATATCACCTTAATACATTTATACACACATGTAGACTACTAAAGTCTTCTCCATTCATCGTTTTTAAAACAGGTATCAGCATTCTTTAATTCCTTATAAAAGGTGACCTCTGGTCATATCCTGAAATTCTTCTATTGGAAGAATTAAATTTAACTTGCACGCCTCCTTCTCTTTTATTTTATTGTTATATATTGTGTGTTTCAATATACATCATACTCTGTATGATGTTATAAAAACGAATTCCATAATTTTACAGGTTGTATGGGTCTTTCTAGCAATTCTAAAAAGACTTTTGGTGACCTGTTGGCGATCCACTTTGCCTTCTTCAGCGCTTGGAAGGGCTCCTACCTGTGTCCCTCCCCAAGTGTTTAATTTGCTCAACCCCATAGGCTTCCACCTTAATACCATAAATGTACAGGTTAGGTTAATTTTATGGTTTTGTCCAGTATTGCACCTTCCTCGTGTAAAGCTGGTAAGCGCCCACAGTTGTGAGCTGCAGAAGCTCTTATTTTATTTAGTTAGTTCTGCAAGATGTTTTTGATTAAGCATTGACCCAGTGTTTTTTTTTTCTTTGTGGCTAAAATGCCACACACGACTTTGGGTTTCAAACAGTGTAATAATATTGGTGGCCATTTAACTGACTCAATTGGCTGGGGGTTTACTTTTTTTGTTTTTTTTTCCTCTCCCACTAAAAAAAATACATTCATGTCTCAATTTCAATTCTTTATTGTCATGTTTACAAGTACCATGTACAATGAAATGCTTGCTTACATGTGCCCCTGCAGACATAGAACATAGACAAATAAAAAACCCCACACACAATAAATAAATGAATATAAATAAAACCAGAATCCTAGGAATAAATAGAGACAGTGGCAGAAGTATATGTGCAGGTAGCAGTGGAGGTGACACAGGGTTACTGATTGTTCATGAGTCTGATTGCAGTTGGGTAGAAACTGTTCTTGAACCTGGAGGTGCGCCTCCGAATGGACTTTAGTCGCTTCCCAGATGGGAGGAGGGTGAAAAGTGACAGTGCAGGGTGGCTGGGGTCCCAGCTGATACAGTTCACTTTCCTGAGACAACGTGTAGTGTGGATGTCATGGATCTCGGGGAGCTGTGTGCCTGTGATCTGCTGTGCTGTATTCACCACACACTGCAGAGCTCTGCGGTCCTGAACTGAGCAGTTGTTGTACCAGAATGTGATGCATCCTGTCAGGATGGATTCCACAGTACACCAGTAGAATCTGCACAGGGTTGTGGGGGACATCCAGACTTTACTCAGTCTCCTGAGGAAGTAGAGGTGTTGTTGGGCTTTCTTGACTACTGCCGCAATGTGACTTGACCATTTAAGGTTATCAGTGAGGGTGAGTCCAAGGAACCTAAAGCTGCTGACCTGCTCCACAGCCTCACCTCTGATGTAGATGGGGCTGTGCTCTGTTGCCTGTTTGCAGAAATGCACAATCATCTCCTTAGTTTTGCTAACGTTAAGGGTGAGGTTGTTGTCCTGATACCATTCTGACAGGAGTCTGACCTACTCCCTGTAGGCCGTCTCATCATCCTCGCTGATCAGACCTTTTACCGTGTGTTTTTTTTTTTTTTTTTTTTTTTGGGTAACATGGCGCTGGAGAGAGCTTTCTGATGACTCTATGAAATCAGTAGACTGATTGAGAGAGCCTGGGTGGTCATGAGGTCCCTGGAAAGGAGTGTGTGGTGCTCTCAATATCTATGCAAAAGGACGAAGGTCCAAGTCTTTAGAATCCTGGTGCTTCCTGTCTTGCTATATGGTTGTGAGATATGGATGCTATCCAGTGACCAGAGATGAAGACTGGACTCCTTTAGTACTGTGTCTTTCCGGAATATCCTTGGGTACCGTTGGTTTGACTGTGTCTCGAATGAGCAGTTGTTCATGGAGACCCGAATGAGGCACATTACCTGCATTGTGAGGGAGCGTCAGTTATAGCACTATGGCCATGTGGCGCGTTTCCCCGAGGGTGATCCAGCTCGTAGGATCCTCATTGTTGGGGACCCGAGTTATTTCATCATGTGGTGGGGTGTGGTAATGTGCTGTACCAGTGCATGCTCCCCAACTTGACTTGATTTAACTTTCCCCCACATCTCTACTAGGGACTTGAACAGCCATTTTTAATTAACATATGATAAAATTACTTGGTTTATACTATTATCAATTTACACATTTAAATTTTAATTAATTTCCTGTTTGGATTGCCGCACCTGATTCTGACATTGATACAAAAATGGTATTTAAACCTAAAATCGGGTCATTTAAAATCAGAATAATCCTTCTTTTCCACCGAAAAATTTTATGTACATAGTAACTTAGGGTGAATGAGTTTTCAAAAAAAAAAGATTGTACAATGCTGTGCTTAATACAAAAGCAGTACTTTTCAATTTACCATATTGGAATCATAGAAAAGTCTTTAATAATAAGTGATCAGATGAAATCACTGAATCACTGAAGTGCGTTCAATGATGAAACAAGACGTGTTTTTCATGTATTTGGTTGACGATACTCCTTTTATCGCCTAATTAGTTATCTTGAGCTGGACAGACATTCAGACAGTTTTTCTGCAAAGCTAAATGCTGCTGTCTGCACATTGGGTGACTTTATTGATCAAGACACAGTCAAAGGTAACTTGAAAATGTATCTTAATACCCCCCCCATACAAAACAATTTATTTCTTTATATCAGTTATGGATGTTACAATACCAGAATGTTTGTATTGAATTCCAATATGAGTGAAATTTCACAATACTTTATATCATGTCAGCTGGTTAAAAGTACCCCCATTGTTCAAGTGAACAGTATTGTGCATGTTACCACAATATATGTAAATTGTAACAGCAGGTTTAAAACATTGGTATGTCCATCAAGTAGTTACAGATAAACTATTTAAGTTAGCTTAGAATTAGTATTCAAAAATATCAAAATACAATCCAGAGTTACAGCCTAACCTGGGACAGACACAGGGATTCCCCCAGTGGAACAACAAATGGGGTGATTTCATAATCTTTTGGGAATTTTCAGTGTGTTTTTTAAATGCTAATATAATTTACATGAGCCACCCGTATGATACCACGTATACATGCTAAATTTATTCCCGGACAGAGTTTGCCAGTGAACATCTGGGCCTGTACATGTGCCTTCTTGAGCAATGGGACCTTGTGAGTGCTGCAAGATTTCAATCCATTATGGCATAGTGTAGTGCTGGGCAGTATACCGGTTCATACCGAAAACCGTTTTTAATTTTTTTTATGATATGGATTTTTCTTATACCGCAACACCGGTTTAAATTGCCTAAACGACGTTCGGAACGTGGCGCAGCAGGAAACTGTTCAAGTGGGGACCTTTTTCACTGCTACACCGCTAAACACAGATTTGTTGCACTAGGGCTCTTTTTCACTGCTACACCACCAAATACTGTAGGTAGCGGTAGCATAGCTATTGCGTGGTGAAAATGGACAGAGAACATTCCGAAACTGAAGCCAACGATAAAGTTGAACATGATGAACAGAATAACTTTTGCTGAAAAAAAGGAGTCACGTCCGTCACCTGGAGATACTTTAGTTTTAAAAGGTCAGATGTGTAAATACTGTTTCTATACTACTGGATAATACTGCAAGCCAAGTTGTACTTGTTTTATTTGTTTTCTATACAGTGTAATGTACCTGGGTACTGTGTAATAGTGTGACGACATGTTGACTTTATTCTCGACATTTCCACTTTAATCTTGACGCTTATGACGAGAATAAAGTCGACATGTTGACTTTATTCTCGTAATTTGTCATTAAAGTAGAACATCGTAAACTAAACTTCATCGTAAAATGAATATTTAATTTACTAGATTTTCTCAAACCCCATCATAAGTTATATAGCACATTAAATGCTTTGTGTTAAGTGATTCTTAAACTGACTTCTTCTTGCACTAAGAGGAGGCGCCGGCAGCGATCGCCGCACAGAATACATTCACTTCATGATCTTCCTGCTCTCTGAACATTTAGAATGCTAAAATAAATACTTAATATAATTTTCATGGTGAAATGCATTAAAGCATGAATTAATCATATGGGGGCACGGCGGCGTGCCTGCCTTGCATTTGCATGTTTTTCTGGTGGGTTTACTCAGCATGCTTCAGTTTCCTTTCAAAGTCATGTAGGATGTGGGGTTTTGTTGTGCTATATTGACCCTGCTAGTGTATGTTTTGCTTGTATTCATCCTGCGATGTGCTGGCGACTCGTTCAGAGATGGGCGCAACTCTGAATGGATGGCATAATTAAACATGTATAACGAAGATATTTTTAAAGTTCTGAACACTCCGTGGGCTAAGTTTATAACTAGTTTTAATTTCACAAAGACATTTATCGTGTGGTGATTGGTTATGCGGTGAAAGAAAAAGGAAGAATAGGAACTGGGGTTTTGGTACGTCAGATAGAGACAGCAAGCATGCAGTAAAGAGAGCCCGCTCAGAAGAACATGCATTGAATTCTGTGTTCGTGTCTCCGACCAGCAGATCACAAACCCAACATTTACACAATATTTAAGTTAAACCTGTGCGATAGCTATTCATACATCCAGTTTTTTGGAGCCTCGTCACACCTGCCATAAAGTTCTCTACGCTGAACATACACCTGGGGACCCCTTACTGCGAGGGAGCAGCACTACCGCCTCACTACCGTGCATGTGTAATACCTGCTTTAATGCATTTCATCATGAAAATGATATCAAGTATTTATCTTAGCATTCTAAATTTTCAGAAAGCAGGAATATCATGAAGTGAATGTATTCTGTATGGTGATCGCTGTCTTCTCTTAGTGCGGAGGAAGTCAGTTTAAGAAGCGTAGTGATTAACCACTGGGTCGGGGAACGTAACACAAAGCATTTAATGTGCTGCATTAATTTATGACGGGGTAAATTAAGTAATTAATTAAACATTGATTTTAGGAAGAAGTTTAGTTTACGACATTCTACTTTAATTATGAAGTAAACTATGAGAATAAGGTGGAAATGTCGACTTTAATCTCAACATAAACGGCGAGAATAAAGTGGAAATGTCGACTTTAATCTCGACATAAACAGAGAGAATAAAGTGGAAATGTTGACTTTGTTCTCGACATATAGTTTGTTTTTTTTCTTCCCAGTATAGCTTAGCTTGAAGCAAGGTCCATATTAATGCAGTTTGCCTAAATGATGGTTCAGTTGGTAAAGATGTCAGCACCAAGTTGCACTTGTTTTATTTTATTTTAATTTGGTGAATACTGTGTAATGCACCTGGGCTTGAAGTCTTGAAGTAATAGTGCAACTATCAGTAATAATACTATTATTTATTTTATTGTTATTATTTATTAGTTTAAATATTATGCAGTTTAATGATGATAAAGTTGTTTAAAAAGTCACTTTAACGTGTCAGTGGACAGAGATTGTTAACATTAACAGAAAGTGTAGTTGGTTTACAAAAAATATTTACTATTTATTCCTTTTCTAAGACATATTCAGTGCAATACAATTTTTGACAAGCACTTCTGGATATTTTACTAAGTCTAAATGCCTCTTTGTATGGTTGAAAATATGTTGTCAAAATTATAGTTTGTTTTTGCAAATTTTGTTCAATAAAAAGGGTCTATATTTTGACTGTATCTGTCATGCAATGTGATACCTTCTCCATTAGTGCCACCCCCTTGAAAACTATCACTTTATGGGGCAATGCAAAACTGTATTAATACTTGTGTGCACATTAAAATGTTTTTTTTGTACAATGTACAATACTCTTGACAGTGGAATAGGTTATTCTTAGCCAGTAATTGCAGTGGAAAATGTGCTTAACATCCACTCATGCATGGGGGAAAAAATATCGTCGAATACCGTGAAACCAGGATAATTTAGAAAAATACCGTGATATAGAATTTTGGTCATACCGCCCACCCCTAGCATAGTGTGTTACCAATGGTGTTCTTGGCGACTGTGGTCCCAGCTACCTTTAGATCATTAACAAGCTCCTCCTGTGTAGTTTTGGGCTGATCCCTCACCTTTCTCATGATCCTACTCGCCCCATGAGGCAAGATCTTGCATGCAGATCCAGACCAAGGGCAAATGATGGTCATTTTATATTTCTTCCATTTCCGATTAATTGTACCAACCGTTGTCACCTTCTTACCAAGCTTCTTGTTGATGGTCTTGTAGCCCATTCCATCCTTGTGCAGGTGAACAATCTTGTCCCTGACGTCCTTTGACAGCACTTTAGTCTTGACCATGGTGGTGGAGAAGTTGGAATGGAAGAAATTGATTCTGTGTACAGGTGTGCTTTATACCCATAACGCGTTGAGATCAGGAGTATCTGTAATTGATTGATTGTAATCTGTGTGCCACATGGGCACACATCCAATCTGTGGGAGCCAGAATTCTGGCTGGGTTGTAGGGGATCACATAATTATTTCTGTCACTGATATGCAAATCAATGTATAACTTTTATGTAATGTGGTTTTTCTGGATTTTTGGTTGATATTCTGTCTCTCTCCATTAATATGAAACTACCATAAAAATTAGAGACTTAATTTCTTTGTGAGTGAGCAAACTTACAAATTCAGCAGGGGATCAAATATTTAATTCCCTTACTGTATACCATACATTTGAATGGTACTGTAGTGAATGTCATGTTGTCTGCAGCAATTAATTGACTAGTGCATTAAAAATGTTAGTTGAATTGTATTTTCTTAATTGACTAGTTTCTCCTGTCCCTCATCCATGTTGAGCTCTGGCATGCTACAGACTCTCAGTATTGTTGTTAAGTAGACTAATCACCGCTGCACCAAAAAGCATTTTACCTGAAAATCTGAGAAAGTGGTTGTTCGTTGTGTGGTGTTCCACAACAGAACTAGCTCAGTGATTAACGGCAGAAAAGGTAGCATGCTTGGAGTATAGCTGAGGGCAAGCCAACAATACCATAAGTAACTCGCTTATGCTTACTTAGCTTTTTTGACAATGGTTCTTTTATTGTTGTAAAGCTGGTTAACTTGAGATTCATGCCAGTGACTAGCATTGGGAAGAAAGTTAGATCCACGGTATGTATTTGGACAGAACACATACATTTTCTGCTAAATGCACTTGTCGGTTGCCACTATTATTACGTGCAAGTGTACGTAAGTAAAGTAATTTTTCAGTACACAGACCAGCTAAATATGATAGACTAATTTGTTAAGTGCATTTGTTACATTTATTTTGGGCAGTGTTGCTTTTTCAACTTTTGCTCATATACACTCACCAGCTACTTGCTTGCTAGTACAGGGTTGTACCCACATTTTGCCTTCAGGACTGCTGTAATTCTTTGCGGCATAAATTCAACAAGTTGCTAGAAACATTCCTCAGGGACTTTGGTTCAAATTGACATGATAGCATCATGCAGTTGCTGCAGATTTGTCGGCCACACAACTATGATGCGATTCTCCCGTTCCACCACATCCCAAAGGTGCTCAGTTGGTTTAAGATCTGGTGATTGTAGAGGCCGTTTGAATACAGTGAACTCATCCTGTTCAAGAAACTAGTTTGAGATCATTTGAGCTTTATGACATGGCACGTTATACTGCTACAAGTAGCCATCAGCAGATGTGTAGACTACGGTTATAAAGGGATGGACATGCTCAGCAACAATACTCTGGTAGGCTTGTGACAATGCGAGTTCAGCTCCATGCTCACATCTTACTTATGGGAGCTCTCAAACCCAGTACTGTCAGTAATGTCACTGATGAGCTAGGCTGTGAAGACATCAACCTTGAAGTAAGGAGATGGTGCAAAAAGAGTAAAGTGCTTTTATTAAAAAAATAACTTCAAATAAATAGTGCAGTTTCTCTCAAATAAGTCATTAAATAAATAATCCATAAAAACAAGTGAACTGTGGAGGTTAAAAACACACTAGAAAAAATCCTTTAAAAACCGAGGTTAAAATAAAGGCTGGAAGCAGTCTTTCTTTAAAACTAAACCCAGGTGCGTCATTCTACTGGTGGCTCCCTTGCTTCTCCCATTCGGGGCCCGCAACAGGGGAGTTGCCTTACCAGTAAAATACTGCTCCTTCTTTTCTGGTCCGGTAGCCCCCCGATCCCCGGCTATGTCGGCTCCAGCCGGACTGAGACTTGGGTTCCTTCCCCAGCAGCCAGGGCGCTCACACTGGGGTTGAACATGCCCAAAGCCTCCATGACTCCTGCTACCTTCTGCGCCGAGTTGTTTCCTCTGCCAGTCACTCCAGCTCCTCTAAACTGCTCAGCTGGAGCAACTGCTTCCAACAGCCCCCCTCCGAGAGTTGGCCAAACACTCCTCTGGGGCTCTCCTACCAGCTGCATTCCACCTTAACAGAGCCTGTTCTTGCTCGTGCACTCACTTGGTTATGCACCGGCTTTCTCCTTCTTGCTTCCTTCTCCTTTCACCTCCTGTTCTCTTTTTCTTCTCTTTTCTCTTTCCCTTCCATCCGCCTTGCGCTTCTATTAAATATTACGGGGACGTGTATCAGGTGTGGCAATTAGCAGCTCCCGGCAACAATTAAGGATGCAGACGACTCCTCACCTGTGCACTTAAGCGAGGACCGTCTGTATCACGAATCACCCGGGAACCACTCCGGCCACAGTATCACGCCCCCTCTCTAAGCCACGAGTGCGGCGGTTATTTATTTAAAAAGTGGCCTTTGCTCTGAGCTGTGGACCTGCTGTGGCATTTAAACTATGCTCAATTGGTATTAAGGGACCCAAAGAGCACCAAAAAAATATCCTCTGCACCATTACACCAACACCATCTGCCTGAACAGTTAATGCAAGGCAGAATGGATCCATCCTTTCATGTTGTTGACACCAGATTCTGACCATACCATCTGATTGTCGCAGGAGAAATCGTGACTCATTAGACCAGGCAATGTTTTGACAATCTTCGGTTGTCCCGTTTTGGTGAGCCTGTGTGAATTGTAGCCTCAGTTGCCTGTTCCAAACTGATGTGTGCTACCTGGTTGTGGTCTCCTGCTGCTGTGGCCTTTTTGCTTCAAGGTTCAACATGTTATTTGTTCAGAGATACTCTTCAGCATACCTCGGTTGTAACAGCAGGTTATTTGAGTTACTATTGCCTTTCTGTTAGCTCTAACCAGTCTGGCCATTCTCCTCTGACCTCTAACATCATCAAGGCATTTTCGCCCAGACAACTGCCATTCACTGGATATTTCCCTTTTTTGACCATTCTCTGTAAACCCCAGAGATGGTTGTGTGTGAAAATCCCAGTAGATCAGCTGTTTGTGATGTACTCAGACCAGCCTGTCTTGCATCAACATCCATGACATGTTCAAAGTTACTTAAGTCACATTTCATCCCCATTCTGATGCTCAGTTTGAACTCCAGCAGGTCATCTTGACAATGTCTACATGCCTGAATTCATTGAGCTGCTGCCATGTGATTGGCTGGTTAAATGTTTGTGTTAACAAGCAGTTAAACAGGTGAACCTAATAAAGTGGCTGGTGACTTTAATTATGCCAGGGCCGGCAACTTGTAATTCTTAACTGTCACCTTGTGGATCCAAAAGAAAATTACTTATCCGTGGTTATCAAGACTTAGCAGCAATATAAATTTGGCAGCTGTTTCTATAGGATGCTACTTTAGGAATTTTGTACAGTCAGTAAATGGTAAATAAATCACATTCAATGTGACTCTGTAAAATGTATTTTTTTTAATCCAGCAGAGTTAATGCAGTTGATCCAAACTGAGAGAGAGTTTGTGGCATAATATACAGCTGTCCACTTGCAGGGGAGCTGCTGCTGTTGGAAAGCTGGCTTTGCTAAAGAGACACAATAGCCACGTTTGCGGTTATGTGCAAAATAGAAGCGGTACTTCTAAAGTCGACAAAATGCAAATTGACTGTTTCCATGGAGTGATTTTATACAAATTAAATTTGCTTTATCACCCAAAATTCAAAATGACAACTGATGGGATGGGGTGTTGGTTCTGTTATTTCAACTGCGTCTATAGTTGGCGTATTCTTTTTTTTTTTTTTTTTTTTTTTTTTAATCCGAGGCGGCGAGTGAATGCAGTAATGAGAAGACGAACTCCCAAAACTTTGCAGAGGCCACATATTAGGGATTTCTTTGAAATCGTCCACAGTGATTTTATTGAGGAGCTGTGGTTTCAGAATTTTAGGATAAGTAGCTCAACATATTTATACACCAGCATACACCAGGGAACCAATCCCGACTGAGAAGCACACAGCATTTGTGCTTTATATTTTGGCTGCCTGTGCAGAGTATAGAGTTGTTGCCAAGACTTTTGGTGTGAGCAAAACCATCATTCGCAGGTTTGTATGTCAGGCCATATGCTCTGAACTAATGAGGCAGTGCATTGCGTTTCCTGATGTGAAAGAGGAACAGCATTTTTCAAAGCGCAATTACGAGGCTCGCATATCTCTTTTCATGCCAAGTGATGGGTTTTGGGATTATGTTAACAGGGAAGACTGGACCTCTGTTGCTCAGCAGGTGTTGTCTATGACAACAAATTGATGATCAGGGACATTTGTGTTGGGTCACCCGGTAGTGCTCATAATACTGCTGTGTTCGCCTCATCACATTTGCACAGGTATTTGAAAATTGACATCATGTCATGTGACCTAAATGTGAAAAAAGTGTTTGCATTGCAGTTTTGCAAGTTATTGCTTTGTCGAATCGCCAAAAAACCACCTCAAGTGAGCGTATCAACTTTTTTTGTGAATTTTTAGTTTTTTCGAAATTTCTGTTTCCATTACCATTTTTTTTGTTTGCAATTTCAATACATGCATTAAATGTGTGGCTAGTGTCTAGATGTGCTAGGGTCTGCAGTTTAAATTGCCAAATGCACATACTATGCAGCTCAGCAAAATCCAGGCTTTAACATTGAAAAGATATTAAAATTAAGTACGTCTTAAATAAAATGGGTCTGGGCTCTATAATAATTTCACCCAATTGCTTCTCTTCTTTTCCTATGTCTGAAAACGTTTTTTTTTTTTCAGCAGAAAATATATTCCGACTAGATTAATTTGCATGTTACAGAGACTCTTTTGCACAGGACTTTTGATCAATTATTAATGCATGCTTACATGGTGATGTTCTGATTTAATACATTTAGTAGGTTACTTTTGGAAAAGTGAAAAATTGCAGACAAACTTAAATTTTATTTATTTAGCACCTTTCCCATGCTCAAAAGTGCTTAACGTCAAGAATTTAAAATGAACAAACGAATTTATGCATGTATTTTCGGCCCTGCTTGTCACCATTTTTATAAATAATGTGTTGATGGCAATAACGAGCAATGGGAATTAAATAAATAAATAAAATAAATGATTGTTATGCAGTCATTGCTCCTTCAAACCAAAGCGTGAGGCTGTACCAAAGTCAGCAGTGAAAAGGTTAACTGGTAGTGAAAAGTTTAATCTTATTTAACGGTCTCTGGTTATAAAAGTGCAAAATATTTGTTTTTCACCTCGGTCTTCTTTTCAAGATTTGAGTTGCCTGACTCCTGCAATATTAGTTCAGTTGATATCATTTATACTTTAGAAATTATTAAGCTGCTTTATATGAAATATGCCTAGCAACTATATTCATGATGTCTACAAATAACATCTATCTTAATTTAAGGTGGAGTTTTTAAAAATATGTGAAATGAGTCAGAGTGGATCTATTGACACTGAGGACTATAAGAACCCAAAGGCTTATTTCACTTTGTTTCAAGTTAGACTCCCGACTCCACAAGTTATGTTAAGTCCATTATTAATCAGAAATAGTTATTACTTTTAGGCTTTTATGACTTGAATGTTTTATTGATAAGTGTTGTCTTGTTGGAGCTATTTCAGTTGTGTTTTTCTCATATACAGAATTTGAAAACATCAGGATATTGCGATATTCAATAAATATTCAAATACAGCACACAATCCTATTCTTGTTTTAAGTTATTTGGATAAAAGTAGTTGTTAGATCAATCACTAATTGATAAAATAGTTTATAGATTAGTAGTTGACAAATTATTTGTAGTAGCTCTACTATTTGTAGTTACAACTAATTTCAGCACTTAGTTTATCCAGTTCAGTAACTTGTTCTGCATTAATCCACAAGCATAAACAATAGTAACATTTGATCACTTATGAGAAGTAGTTTGAAAACAATAGAATAAACCCTGTTTTATAGGAATTCTGAAATAATTATCTTAAATTGACGAATGTGATTTGTGGACAAATCTAACAAATTAGAAAATGGACACATGACATAACATTCAGGTGTGTTCAAGGACAGTGCAGACACTGCAGACTTCGATGAACTGAGTTCAGTAGGCAGATTCTTTAACCTTATCTGATGGTCTCACCAGGATTGGGCAAAAAGCTGAAAACAACCCAGGACAAGAGTCTAATCAATCACAATGACAGCTTAAATGCACACAGATAGACACACACAGTGACACTTAATCTAAATAAAAAATAAAAATAAATAAACCTGTGTAATTCCTTATTTGCTTGAGCATTTCAGGTCCTAGTAATTTTCATGAAATGCGATGTGCAAAGTGATTTAGTTATGACAAATTTTAGGGGAAAAAATTGAAAGGCAAACTTTATTACAGCCAGTAACCTTTATAGATACCAGATCAATGTGGCACTTTGATTGTAAATTATAGGTTAAAAAATTACCCGATTAATAAATGTGTGTGTGTGATACGTGTATGCCAAAAAACAGGAATGTGTGCAAAAAAATCAGGTTTATAAAACCTGGCATATTCAAATGTGTATGTAATTTTTCCCTTATAAATCACAGTCCTCTTGTAAATGTGTTTTCATGACCGTGCTGAAAAAACTCTGCTCGGTTCCGCCTTGAAACAATCATGTATGAACCATACTAATCAACTGCATACATAATCAATCACAGTGCTGCAGGCCTTCATTGGCTGGTAGGTAACTTTCCTACATGACACATCCAGTAGTGAGAGAGAGAAGTTCTTGTCTCTAAATTAGTGGCATGTGTTGAACCTTTATTTGGTGGCCTTAGCACAGGTGTCGGCAACAAGCGCCAATATATTGAATGGCAACATGTTACTACAGCTGTAAATGGTGTGAGCTCCACCTGCACCATGCCTGAAATAAAAGGGGAGAAAAAAAAGGTGCGATCTCTGACAATGAAGCAGATTGATAGTGAAAAGCAGAGTGTGCGTGTAATGGGATGAAGAAAAAAAACTCATCTACGCTCTCTGATTTCAATTTGCGAATGGCATCTGTAATTGGAGATGCCGTTTTATGCTGCATTTTGCCAGAGCAGTATTGATGATTGTCAGTCTTATCTTGGCATCACAGATGACTTTTATGATAATAGAATGTAACTGCTTATGTTTAACAAAAGCTTCATACTCGCTAGCTGCCCTTATTGCAATACAAGTGCATTAAAGTTCTTTGAGTATGTTAGGAAAACCAGACACTGCTGCAAATTGCCTTTTTATGTTATGTAATAACATGTGTGGCCTGTTGGGGGCGCTGTAGCCACCCAAACCTGACACTCACGTACGCAGGACACAAGTTCAGCAGCACACGTTTTTTTATTTCAGTGGGAAGCTCTTTTCCTTTCATTTCCCACCTGCTTAGCACAATACAGCACTTGCTTTTTTCTGTGTCTCTCGTTTCCACTCCTCTGGCAAGCTTCATCCTCCACCTACCTACTCTGGATCTCCCATGTGTGGCAGTGGGCTTCCTCTTATGCCGAACCTGGGAATGCTTGCGGGGGTCTGCACCACATCTTCTGGGAAGCACTTCTGGATCATAGTGAAACTAGGGTGGTCCTCCCCACAATAGCACCCATTATTGGAACCTTGACAGGGCTGCACTTCCAGACTCCATGTTCCAAGCACCCCTGTGGGTGTGCCCACTGGGTTTCCATGCGAGGACCAGTGCCACCTGACATATGGGGATTGAACTGCTTCTGAGTCCCCGCTTCTGCTGGTCCGTCCATTATTTTATATCATCCGGGCACAAAGTTAGTTATTTGTTGTGCGGGCCAACTTGACTACATTGTTTCACTGACCTCCCGTCCAGGTAAATCATTTCTCCCCGTCTCATTTGGGATGCCCGTTCTCCTCCTACGCAATATATGCATGTGCACCCACACCATGCAAAAACTGGATGTAGTACTTCCATTGGTCAGTTAAAGCCTTCCCGCACAGCGGGCTTAACATAGTAAAGCTTGGATGAGATATTCCTGACCTGTAGGCCAGTTCCCGGAGAAGTGACAACAGGTAGTCTAAATTGATGAAAAAACAAAAGTCCTTCAGTACAGATAGCAGCATTGGCCCTCTTAAAAGGAAACTAAAATACAGTCTGTACATCCTATTCATCACATCAGAGTTTTAACATGTTTGGTATTTCAATGCACATAATAACAGCTTGGTTATAAGAATTCTTACTCATACGAATCGTCATTTGTGTGGTTTTCTTGCATTTCTTTTTTGATTAAGGGGAATTTTCATTTCTCAATTTCACTGAAATGTGTACTCCTGGGTCAGATTTGCTGTAAATGCAGGTTTTCCTGACAAGTTTTCTTTTAGAAATCCTGATATTTGCGCAGAAATGGAGTATGCACATTTCAAGCCCCTTTTTGTGAGTGTGCAAGCTTCATAAACGAGGCCCCAGATTTTTAAAGTCCTAAACTGGGACACTCGTGTAACATGTATGCCCTACATGCATAAAGCCTACCTCATTTGTTTAATGTCTGGTTTATGTCATCATCAGCACTTGAGGGTTCAGGGTAGGAGGAAAAAAAACCCACAAATTAACGCATTTGATTCCACACGGTGCTTGAAGTGGAAACAAATAGTTGACACTACTGTCTGTTTTTGAATGCTTCTTGGTTGTCTTGGCAAATTATGTTCAAATTTAATGGAACATCTTCATTGAGCTTTCTAAGTCAAAGTTTGACCATGCTATTCTATGTATGTTTGTTTCAGTGGGGCAATGTTTTATTAGATAGGCATTTTGATATTCTTCAGTTACCTATCAGGACTCATTGCCTAAAAATCAGGACTTTCCCTGTCCCATTTGAAAGGCGCTATAAAAATAAATTGTTACCTGAACGTCTGGCCATCCTAGTAAATTATTGTGACTGTGAAATATTGAATCATTATAATATGCAGATAAATAAGCTGTGAGCTTGGTTTAGTGTAAGGTAAATTGTACTGAAAAATGTTGATTTGCTCCCTGCACAGGGTACTTCATTCATATGTAGACAACCCTTTGTTTTCCTTGCTAGTATTTTAGACTTTTACAGTTAGTAGATCATTTAACTTTCCTGTTACAAATTAATGTGGCTTGCTGGACTTCCTGATACCATGCTCATACAGACATCAAATATAAGTGAAAGTGATTTCCTCTCCTGTGTAAGCAATCTGGTAGTTTTTCATTAACTTGTGTTGAGGACCTGTTTGCCTTCAGTAGTGTCTATCAGAGGTGGAAAATATACAAATTGGTGTAACTGCTCTCACGGTACAACTGAAACAGTAAACTAGTTTGTAGTTGAAGTATCATAGAAAGAGTCTCCGTTCTACGTTAGACAATTTTACAAATTTGCTAATGCTTTTCAATGGGAGATTTTGAAATTTTAACTATGTAGAGTGTGATCTGTTCAAGATAACTCAACAAATTGCCTTGAATAAATGTGTTTCATTTCAATAAAATTGGTCCATGGGACAGAGTTGTTTATGCAGACAGACTAACCTACAGACATGGCTATCACAATAGGTGCTTTGCACATTATATGTGAACACATCTGAAAAGGAGGTGAAGTCGTCTGGTGTGTCACA
The DNA here is from genome assembly GCF_900747795.2 of Erpetoichthys calabaricus. NCBI lineage: Eukaryota > Metazoa > Chordata > Cladistia > Polypteriformes > Polypteridae > Erpetoichthys > Erpetoichthys calabaricus. Next base: position 222,376,713 of record NC_041398.2, on the reverse strand, counting down.
TTCGAAATTTGAACTGATTTGACAGGTTCATTAATATTATTCTTCTTAAGTGTTAGTAACCATCTAATGTCACTGCGATATACTAATGTAGACATAAATCTTATAACAGCAAATGTCATAAACCTGATGTGAAAAATGTATTGTTTCAAAGAGTTTGTTTAAATGAAAACCTCAAAAATTGTCTTTAGAAGTTTGTGATACTACTAATGTCTTAAGTTTTAAACAGTATTTATTGTTTGGTTACTGGAGAGATAATGCCAGTGAGAGAATTTAGTACATGCACCCTAAAAGAAAGTGTGGTTGTATTTAAAGGTTTGGTAATTGCTAATTAAAACAGGTTCCCAGTGTGTATGTACACACACACACACAAACAGGTTATAACAATCTTAAACATGAGGTGGTTGCACAAGATTATTAGGTTAATGCCATTTAGTGATCTCAGTTGCTGCGTCAGTTTGATGTATTTAGACTTAAAACATTGTGTCAATGCTCTAAAAAATGGAAACATTGTACTTGTAAACACCTATCTCCAAAAAAGTGCACAGCTGAATTAGAAGTAGTTCAGTTTTTGTGTTTTACTTTACTTGGTGTTTTTTGTCCTAAATTATGTTTTTAGTTTAAATGTTAAGGATGGGCAATTGTTGGATTATTAGAATTATCTGTTAAACAAGGCAGTATGTTTATTTAAATAAAAAAAAAACTTCTCTTTCATACTAACTTTTTTCTTTTTCCTTCTCTTTTAGAGTGTCTGCGTTTACCAGCTCTGGATTTGTGAAATCTCTGTAGTTCATCGTGACACTTTCTTTTTGGTGCCTTTGTGCACCCCCTACTTCTGCCCCTCGCCCTTCATTATAAACACAAAGACTGAAGTGTTGAAGGTAGCGAGGGGGTAGAGGCCAATAATGTCTATCACCAACACACCAACAAGCAATGATGCTTGTCTAAGTATTGTTCATAGTTTGATGTGCCACAGGCAAGGTGGAGAGAGTGAAACTTTTGCAAAAAGAGCAATTGAAAGCCTAGTGAAGAAGCTTAAGGAGAAGAAGGATGAATTGGACTCTCTTATAACAGCCATCACCACTAATGGAGCTCATCCCAGCAAGTGTGTTACTATCCAAAGGACTCTTGATGGAAGATTACAGGTGAATATTTTTTTTAAAGCAGCATATACAGGCATTTTTTCCATTCTGTATAAAAAAAAAAAAAAAAAAAAAAAAATTCCATTACTGTGAATTATTCAATAGCCTAAGGTCATGGTAAGTGTAAATCTGAATTAGGTGAGATTTCAGTGTGTGATTTCACTCCAACTGTGTCCCCGCCTTATGTGTAATGTAAACTCTACAGCCAGCCTATTTAAATGGCAGCTCACAGGCCACAGCTCACAGGCCACATGCGGTCCAGAAGTAACCTCCCAGTGGCCCAGCCTGTCATCTCACCAGAAACGCAGAGAAAAACTACTTTTGTGAGCCTTGAGAAATTCCTGCAGTAATACAGACCTTGAATGCAATACTCAGCATAGCCTAGCAACATTCAACCCACAGTGCAGCTTGTTATTGTGTGTCTAAAAGTGGTGGTAGTATTTAGTCTATGATACTGTGACGAGCTATCGATGGAGCCGCTTCTCTGGGGGAATCTCTTCCTGCTCTTTTATCATTTGTTCCACTCTCACCCTGGTCACATAAAAAAAGATCATGTGTTCATGTCCCATGTGGGGCGTACAGTGTTTTAAGTAGTGAGAAAAATGCCATGTAAATATAAAAAATTGTTGTTATATGACCAAAATATTTCTTTGATTTTAAAAGGGAAACAAATTTTATTGCCCTGTTTTGTTTTTATCCACTTTGAGATGTGGCTAGGTCCAAAATGTTTTATTTTTTTATTTCATAAGTGGACAAAGAAGTATAGCTACAACCTCAGGTTCTGTTGAGTTATAGCTTTTTATTGTTGTTTTTTTTTTTTTTTTTTTTATATACTTATGTTGTACCTGTACCAGATGTGACCACATTTAAAAGGGAAAACAATGACTGAACATTACTAGGTTTTTCAATGCGTTTGTTTTTGTTGGTTTAAAATTTGGCATTACCTGCTGCTTACCGGCTGCTGGAAATATCTGGCATAGCTAAATTTCTTGGTTTGAAAATCTGGCCCAACTGAATTTCTAATTGAATAACCCTGCTCTATAGCTTTGACTAAACCTTGGTTTTTAATTCTGTTACACAACAAAATCCTGGGGCCTCATGTACAATCCCTTGCGTATAATTTACACTAAAACATGGTGTACAGTCAAAACTAGAAATGTGCGTATGCACAAAAAATTCAGATGCATAAAACTGCATAAGCAAAGTTCTAAGCACTTTCCCTTTATAAATCCCAATCAACATGAATTTTAATGCACATCTAAAAGCCTTCATTACCACCCCAACTCCTACAAGAATTTCGGCTATTTGAATATGCAAATCAATATAAATAGTCTCTTCCGTTTAGTGTTTTGTTAAAAGACAATGACAAAAGTATGTGTAAAAAAGAATTCTAGCAAATGCAAAATGGAGGTCCTGCTTAGTCAAGTGGAGGCAAGGAAAAAGTACTATTTGGTGGCTTAAGCAAGATCAAAAAACTGCACAGAGCTAGAAATAAAAAAGTGCTCAGATATTAAAGTCGTCGTGAAAAGGCGAGCCACATCTCACTATCTGAGTGTCAACACCAGTGGAGGAGGTACCAGAATTCCAGGGCTCACACAGTTTGAACAGAGAGCTGCTGCAGTTTTTGGCGAGACATTTTACCAGAGAGTGAGGGGGAATTTTTTTTTTATTATTATTATTTCTGCTTACCTTATCCATATACTTAAATAATTTACGTTTAATAAGACAAATAAACAAACAAACAGGCTGCAGATGCAGTATTGCTGTTTGTTCTGTTTCAGACAATATCACAGAAAGTGCCCCTCACCGTGCTGGGAACACAACTCCAGGCAGTGATGATGTTTCTGTGCTGAGAACATCTTCGGTAACTGGCTGTGCAAAAACCCCTAACTCGGGAACTGCTGGGTGACCATCTGGCCATATGCTGACACACTGTTCTGGAGTCACAATATTCAATAGTGGATGCTGTAAGATATGTGGATAAAAAGAATTGAGAAGTATAAATTCTGTACTATGTGATATTGACCAGAAATTAAATTAATTGGTTAAAAAATAAATACTGCATCTGATTACATGTTTTACATTCAGCTAATTATATTCAAACAAAGTTGTAATGCTGTCCAATTTGGCTGATCATTTGGTGGGTAGGAGTCAGGTTTGTCATACCGCATCTCTTTAAACATGGGCAAGCCACGATTGTGTGCCTCATTATGCAGCACGCTACATGCTTGCACAATGCAACACACTTTCTGTGCACTGTAGAGCAGCACTCCACCAGTCTTAACTAGGCAGCTCCAACTCTGCTTAAGCTGACTTTATAGTACATTATACCACTTTTATCATTATAGTGTTGCTCTTGTTCAGTCAAGCGGCATGCGAATGGGGTGAGAAGCCACATATTCAATTGTTGTATGGTTACTACATTTGGATTACTTACAATTTTGACCAAAGGGGTATTATTAAATGTCTTTATCTTACAGAGAAGCCAGCAATTACACACAACACCATTTTCAATTTTGTTCCCAACACAACTATTTCATGGAATGAATAAAGCATGGGTTGAGCCAGGCCATCTCACCACAACATTAATGAGACACATTTTCGTTTCGCATCACAGATAACTGGCACATTAATAGAGTGGAAATGCTTTCTGTTTATATAAGCAAATTCATTCTCTGCAGGCGCCTTTTATAGCGGTGTGTGTGCCGCCGACCAGTCTGTTTACATTTTGAAAACTGGTCATTGCTACAAATTGTGCTTTGATGTTTGCCTATTCACCCACAGTGTAAGGAAATCTGATGTATCTAAATGCGCCTTGAGCATGGAAAGGCACTATATAAATAAAATGTGTTACTTTTTATTATTATGCCAAGCAGATATCATCCCATAGAGCTGGTATGGTGTGAATCAGTGATGACTGGGAAATACCCAATCGGTCAGCCAGTTCACTTTGAAAAGGCTCCTGTGCAAGTTCTGACCTCCCTCAGGATTTTAGCCAAAGAAGCATGTAGAGCATAATTCCTCAAAGTCTGCCTTTGTAAACTCTGTCCCAGTTCAGCACACAGCTCCAAAAGGATAGGTCTTGGAAATCTAAATCTGCTTAGAAGCCAGTCATCATCGCGAAACAAGAAATCAGTATGATTTCTACATATGCAGTCTATTCTAATACTTCCATTTGAGATGTCTTCTAACATAGCTAAAACAGCCATGGTAGTTGGAATAGTTTGTCCATTCTGTGGAGCATTATAGTGTTACAATTGGATTACAATGAAGTGCCTTAAATTTGTAAATGATAAGCAATTAATTTCATTGTATTTGATAAAGCCCGCGTCATGAATGCGAATCTAAAAATTGAGAAGTCCAGCAACCTGGCACCTTTTATTGGCTAACTGAGCAGACTACAATATGTAAGCTTTTGAGGCAGCTCAGGCCCCTTGTTCAGACAAGTGCCTGGAAAGCTTGCATGTTGTAATCTGTTCAGTTAGCCAACAAAAGGTATCATTTTGCTTGACTTCTCATTGCATCCATATTGGCTAACATGGTCCAACACCCTACTACTGCAGAATCTAAAAAGGAAAGGGAAACCACACAGAAACAGTATCACTGCTTTGACGCTGGGTGCCGCCTGTTTAGAAAACCAAGCAGAAATGTGCATGCACATGGTCTGAGGCTGCCGTGAAAATGTGTGTTGTTATAGCAAGTTTAGTTTTTGTACATCTCAATATGAGCATGGAAGTAGGCATACAAAACATTTTTGTGTGTATGCACCTTTAATACATGAATCCCCAGGTCTGAGAATTTCTGTGCTTTGTATCCCTGTCAGCATTGGTCCATCTGCAAGCAAAGAGAAGGTCAGTCAAAAAGGCCACTAAATTGCCACGCTTGTCTAAAACAAAAGATTGTTTCTTAGTTGAAGAGGAAATAAGCTTAATTTCAAAATTTATTGTCATATATGCATAGTATAATGAAATGCTTGCTTGCATATATCCCCACGGCTAGCAAGGGTAGTCTTCATGCAGTCATAAACCGTGAATATAAAATCATACATTGAATGAAATATACAGGTGCTGTATACAAGAAAAATTCATGTACAGTAGTTGCGTGTATTAGGAGTTGTTCAGTATCCTTATGAGGATACAAACTATCCCGGAAACTACTGGTGCAATTGCTGGTGGTCTTGTATGATTTTCTGGATCAAAAAGAAAAGAAAGATGGCTATGTTGGATGTCTGAATATTTTTAATAGTACTGTTTGTAAGGCAGCGCATTGTATATGCCCTGGACAGAAGGAAGCTATGTGCCAGTAATATTTTGAGCCAACTTCAGGATCCTTTGCATTGCTGAGGAGGTGCTATAAAAACGTTAAACATCCATTGAAAATTAATTCCACTGTTAACCTATAGAAGTACATGAGCTTAGATGGAGACATCTGGGCTTTCTTCCAAGACCGGTGGAAAGAAAGGTAATGGTAAGCCTTTTTTTGCAAATAGAATATGTTTGCCCAGTTCTGGTGGTCACTGATGGTAATGGTAAGACATTTAAAGCAGCTGACCCTCTCCAGAGCATCCCCACCTATCCCCAAAAACAATAAACCAAAGAAAGACCCACTCTGCCTGTTCTTTTGCAGCTAGACAATTTTTTTTTGCTTACTGTCCCTCTTTGAAAATTTGAGCTATAGTAGTGTTTCTCATATAAATATATGGAATGTATTTTTTCAACGCAGCAACACTAGCAAGAGATGGTTTTTTTGTAATGCAGTCTAAAAGTATACATCAGTGATATTTAACATGTCAACCTTCATTTCCTACACCACAAATTGTTTAGTCTACCTTTTGTCTTCCAAAATTACAATAAAATATACTTATGGTAACAGTCAACACTAGATAAAATTGATACGTGAGTGGATTTTACATCTGTGCTTAATAGTTATCTTCTGTTTCATGTATGTTAAAGTTCTTTAAAGCAGATCCGTTATACATTGGACACTTTCTTCCCCAATGTTATGTTTTGTGTTTATTGTGGAAAATGTGTATTCACGATCTTGTACTAACAAAAAGGCACCCCTTTCATGTTAGGAAAGTATTTGTCACAAACCTGTTTGAAGAATTGCAGACACCTGGTCTGTGCTCAGTTTTAGATTGTTATTCCAGTGGTGTTTCACTCTTCAGTGCAGTGCACACAAAAGAGGACAACCAAGTCAGGACTGGGGTCAGGGTCCACACAGTCACATGAAAAAGATTATCAAAAAAAATCCTTTAATCTTAATTCAAATTTGCTAGAAGTGAAGTGCTGCTCCTCTTTTGGGTTGTCTGTGGTGATTGCCCTTATTTTCATAAAGGCTTATGTTCTTTTTTTAAGTATGTACAGTGCTGTGTTTTTTTTAATGCTTGTATCACATGAAGCATGTTACTCGAAAGTCACCCCCCTGTTTTACTATAGTACATTATATTTACTTCATAGAGTAAATTGCTCAACAATTCAAAAAGCCATGTGTAAGTATACTGTGATAACCATGTATAAATTATAAATTAGCCTCCAGCCAGCACTACCAGTTAAGCAGCAATTTTCTTTTGCTTATGGGAATGCTGAAATGCTAATATGTAACCATTGAACAGTGGGGAGAAATAACATTTATTTGAGGGTTTCTTTTTGGACAAAATTATATAATGCTGTATTTAATAACATAATATAGTCTAAGCTTCACTAATAGAATGGGAGCTGCCAGTGAGAGCTTCTTGAGTAACCTAGGTTTCAGTATATACTGGAGCAAAGAGTTTTGTCTGAATTATAAAATGTGGAAAGTTTTCCCAGTTCTGGCAGTTGGCTTTGATACGTGAAGTACATGGTTACACGTAATCTTAGATTAGATTTTCTTTTTTTTTTTTCTTTTTCTTTTTTTTTTTTTTTCAATTTACAGAACCTCTGAATTGCACATTGAAAAATTATATGATAACCCTGACCTAGACCACCATGAATATGGACAATTACTTAAAACAGTATTTTGTATGTTTGTGAAAATATCTCATACATTGATAAAGTTAGAGTAAAAAAGTGGAAACATGCACTTCGGGGCTACCTAATTATGACTTTACCAAGGCCACGGAGCTTCAGTTTGATGTCACTTTAGTCTCTTCTAGTGTGGTTATATCAAAAGCAGACAGGAGGACTTAGGTACATACTTTGTTTACAGTTATTAGTTTGCACACACATAGAGTCCCTAAGGGAACATGGTGTAATTTTTTTTTTTGGTTTTTTTTTTTTGTTTTTTTTCTGGGAAACAAATTGGTGCGTACTATAAGTGACATTAAACTGAAGCTCCACGGCCTTGGTGTAGTCGTAATTAGGTAGCCCCGAAGCTCACTTTGTAATTTTTTTTTTAATCTAACTTTATATTGTATGTATGTGAACGTGAAAGTATCCCATACATACCAGATGTATTCACATACACATGAGATAAGGGTTATCCCATAATTCATTTAAAATGTATAGATCTGTTTAAAGTGACAATTCTAACCAGCTTAACTATGGAAATAAAATGACACATCATATAACAGTTGATTAACGTATGTAGGACAATGGTTATAATTGGAGAAATTTTCATATTGTAAGAGTTATTTTTTTGGAATCATTTAAGAAATCTGTGCATTTTCATTTTTTATGTTCATTTCTCATTTCAGAAAATCCTAACCACGGTGAAACCTTACATATGTGAAGTACTGGAAATGTGTGCTTGTACTGTATATTGGAGAATCGAACCTTTTTAGTCTTTTTTTTTTTTTTTTAAGAACATCCCAATACTTTATCCACTGAGCCAATATCACCAACTCACTGAAAAGAATATTTTGCCAAATTTGTATTTAAATGATGAAAAATTGAAAAATGTAAAAAAAAAAAAAAAAAAATTTGTTTGTGTACATTGGTCTCAAACCTTTGACCATTTGATTGAACGTCCAACACACTAACCACTTGACCAATGCTACTTAACTGTCATATTGAAATAATTTGACAAAGCTTCATTTTCAATTTATTTATTTATAATATAATATTTTTTATCTACATTGGTCTTGTACCTTCAAGTGTTTGATTGAAAGTCCAACACACTAACCACTTGCTAATTTTTCATATATATGTGTGCTGGCTAAAAAGTACTATATGTATATGTATTCACTAAAAGTATAAGGAAATGAGAAATTTAACGTAATTAATGTACAGATTCCAGATCAAAACTAATGAAATATTGCATTGTCAACCATTGTCATTGTTATATTGTCTTTTTGTTTCGGATAAAATTTGCCTCAATTCATTTTGTGAGGAGAGGTGATTAGAGAACATGTGAAGTACACATAGTCTGCATCCAGACCATTGAAGATGGATGTAAGATCGTACTGCTTGGGAATATTCTAAGAATTTGTAAAGCATTCCCCTTTCCATTGAAGCAAGATTAATCTAAGCTAGAAGATAATTTGCAGGTGAACTAAACTACTTTTGTAGCTGATTGAAAAGTTTGTAGTTCTTGTCTTTCATAGCTCTAATATTAGTAATTACAGTAAAAATTTGTTTCACATTTTGCTAAAATTGCAATTTACAGGACACACATTTCATTATAGGCATATTACAATACAATACAATACAGTTTATTTTTGTATAGCCCAAAATCACACAGGAAGTGCCGCAATGGGCTTTAACAGGCCCTGCCTCTTGACAGCCCCCCAGCCTTGACTCTCTAAGAAGACAAGGAAAAACTCCCAAAAAAAACCTTGTAGGGAAAAAATGGAAGAAACCTTGGGAAAGGCAGTTCAAAGAGAGACCCCTTTCCAGGTAGGTTGGGCGTGCAGTGGGTGTCAAAAGAAGGGGGTCAATACAATACAATGCAGTACACAGAACAGAACAATTTCTCAATATAGTAAGAAATAAAAAATATACATTTTAGAAGTACAGAGCAGAATTTAACAGTAGATGATATATCCCATAATAAGATTTGGATTATTATATTGGACTATTAGATTGAATTATATTATTGGACAATTGTTAAATAATCATGGTCCTCTTTTGTGTTATATATGTTCCCTGTTTACAGTGTTGTATGAACTTGTAACCACACCAGGCAATCCAATCAAATTGGTCACAAGGAAAAAAACAACCAAAAAAAAACCCTTTCAGCCCAAAGTCCAGAGTAAGGTCATTATTCTTATGCTGTAAATAGGTCCCTCTCCTTAACACCACAGCTGTCAGATAAAGTAATAAATGAATGCAAAACAAAAGAGGTTAGGAACATGCACTGATATAGTGTGTTGCTGCATCCACCACACGACGAATCACCTCAGGATCCCAAATTAGGACCCGAGTGCAGCTGTGCAGTGGGTGACACCTCAACACCAGAAGTTTGAATGGAATTGAACTGTGTGAGGTTTTTTTTACGGTGACTGGAGTGCCAGTCCTGCCATCATCCCCCAGATTTTCTCTTGCAAGTTGGAGGACCTGCTTGTAGATCTGGATACTGGTTAACATCATACTCGGGATGGAGCAACTGCACATGAAGGGCCTTGCTCAAGGGTCCAACGGAGTAGAATTACTTCTGGCATTTATGGGATTAGAACTGGCAACCTTCTGATTGCCAGCACAGATCCCTAGCCTCAGAGCCACCACTGCACCAAAACAACAAAATACATAAGAAGAAAGGCTTAAGTAAACACAACTTTGAAACTCAAAGTATATGTAACCTGTTACACAAAACATAAATAATCCAGCACTAACCCCTTCACCTTGTGAGGGTTGGAGGGGAAGACAGTCCCCCAGCCCTCACCGAAAACATGTGAATAATAATTGGGCCCCTTTCCCCAACTGTGGTAGGGCATTTGGCAGTGGTGTTTTGTGGTTTCATTTTATTTATTGTATTTAATAACCTGCTGGATAACTAGCATGTGCTCATGAGCACTTGCCTTAAAGAGTTGACTGGTGTTGAACGCTTTGGTGAGTGCATGGCATCAGCTGTACAGTTAAAAAGGGTTTGCTGTACATTTAAAAAGGAGAGAGGCAGGTAAGAAAGGAGAAAGGAAATTGGGAAGTGAGCAGGTGAGCACAAGTTTAAGAAAGGCAAGTGTCAAGGAGGATGGCATCCACTGTACACGAGGGAGTGGGCAAGAACCAGCAGGGATTAGATGTCCGGATCTTATGAATAACTGTAGAAGCAGTGGTGGCGGAACGTACCTGGTGTAGATCCCAAGGTTATGTATGTATGTATGTTTTTTTTTTTTTTTTCAAAAAAAATTATGCAGTACAAATTATTTTTAGTATTGTGTATTTATGTCTTTGGCATACGTGCCATCTGTAGGTTTCTGTGATCTTTTGTCAGTCTAAAAAAATACTCCAATTTAATTGTTTACAGCCAACTCCAGAATAATCGAAAATGTGAATGTCAAACTCGCAAATCTGGAAGGGAAACAGTGCACATAAAACGTCATCAGATACCTGGAATAAATGACCACAAAGCAATTGGAGTAGAGCCTGTACAGTATGATGAGTAAATAATACTTACCAGCTTGAATGAATCAAACACCAATACAAAAAATCCTTGTGAGTGGTGAATACCTTGAAACAAAGATACCAAAAGACCTCTCAATTTCAGGTCTTATCCATTCAATTATGGCAAAGAACCAGCACCTGGAAATAGTGAAGTTCAATACAAAGAGGATTTATTTTTATATTCAACACAGAATATATAGATTCGGTAGTCCTCTCACAATTAATACAGGCCTTCCTTCAAATCATATGATCCTTAGTTTAAATATGACGCCAAATGAATGTTATCATCCTATACATTATTTGCAGTGAAGGATCTCCAGGCAGTTTGTCAAAACCAGTGCCCTTAAAGCCAGTGCAAATTTAATTCTCGCCATAAATGTCCAATATAATAAATACTTAAAATGGCTAAAGAAGTTGATATATGGTAAAACCAACAATTCATAGATTTCGCTACATATTAGGAAACATACCATTCAGATTTACAATGTGCCGACTATGCTGGAATACACATGACATTGAGGGCATTTCATTTAGTTAGTTTTTCAAGCTGGTGTGCACCATTTTCTTTTCAGCTGAATTTTAATGAAGGGTGTAATTTACAGTTTGTGCTGTCATAAGTCCTTTGCCTATACTATGTTCTTGTTTTATACACCTATCTTCCATGACTCCACAAATCTGTGCTATAGCAAGTAAGTCTTTTTCTGCTATGTTAAAAGCACTACATCTTCATTGAGCTTTAAAATTCTAAAATTCTTTGGGGACTGATCTCCATTTCATTGCCACAGGATTGAGTTTCCTGAGAAGGAGAAAGCTTGTGATTTCTCTAGTAAATGTAAAAGACTGGTTTTCCCTGATTAGGCCATTCCAGAAGTCCCTTTTGCGCGCCACTGAAATATGTTAATCTAGACATTCCAGCCTTATGCAGCATGTTCATTATTTCATGGCTGGATCACGTTCACTTCTGTAAGTTTGTCACTGTGGAGATTCTTAACCACCACTATCATCTAAACCATGCAATCAAAGCCAACCATACAATATGCTTGTGGCAAAGACATCTTTTTGGAAGGGCCTGTTTTCTGAGCCCAGATGTGTGTTAGAGTGTTCCTTGTACACTTAAGCAGATAGCTATTCGTGAGTACATGTAAAATGATTTTTGGAGGTCATCAGTTTTTTCTTGCACACTTTACTTTGGCCTCTGCTTTAGCTGCCAGGTTATTGTCCTGTAGGTTGCTCTTGGTCAAATTAGTAGTATGCTTGGCTAATGAGAACTGAAGCTGGAGCCTGAGCCTTATTTATAAGCTAAATGTTTTATTAAGCTAGGTAATTTTAAAATACAGTAAAAACTTACTCATGTCCATAGTTTAGTCTAACGTTCACCATTATCAGATGTTTAATTCCGCATAGAAGAATGCAATTTACGAAGACTTTCATAATCAATTTAGTGGTTATAATTATGTGTCAGCAGTCTGTCTAGCTCTTAAATTACTCTTTGTATATAGTAGTACTAATATTCATCACCCTATATAGGAACATTTGCTTTCTGGGTCATGAGCAGAAATACAGAATGCAAAGTAAGCAGATATCACTACACTTGTTATTAAATGTCCATATCTTATGAATTAGCATGGCAAGGTTATTTTTCACTGAGTTCAATGAAGAACATAATACAGTCAAGTGCTTCCTCAGTTTTTACTTATAGCAATTGTTTGTCTAGTATGTTTGATTTTGCCAGTTTTTATTATTGCTTTTTTTTTTTTTTTTTTTTTTTTATAGTTGAACATTTGGAATGCAGAATCGGATAAATGATGCTGAAATTTCTTATGCTATTATAAAGTTTTCTGAATTTTATTTTTTTGAAGAGGTGCAGGAAGGTACTCCTAATTTTCTCTTTAATTTATATTTTTTCTTGCTGAAAGTTTTAACCAATTGATCTGTTAGCTCCAGGGATGATTTCGTTTTGGAAAAAAAAAATTGTCACCTGTTCCCAAAAACTGCATCTGTATTGAATTATTTTGTATACCTTTTTATTTTCCAGGTTGCTGGACGGAAAGGATTTCCTCACGTTATCTATGCTCGACTTTGGAGGTGGCCAGATCTTCACAAAAATGAACTGAAGCATGTCAAATACTGTCAGTATGCCTTTGACCTGAAGTGCGACAGTGTGTGTGTGAACCCCTATCACTATGAACGGGTTGTGTCTCCAGGCATTGGTGAGTGAGCATTCGTTTCAGGTATTTTGCACTGCTGCTGTGAAGCATTTATATGTAGAATTAGAAGTAAACTTTCAAAAAATATGAAATGAATTAGATATTGTAGAACTAGAAGGACTGCAGTCACTGTATGATTATAGAAACAGTAAATCAAAAGTAGAACCACTTTGATGTCTTAAGATAATTGTTCCAAATGAAGTAAATTTTATTGTCAAGTTATTTTACATTAATATATTTTTGGGGGCTTTTGGTTATTTAGTGAAATCTATAAGCAGCGTGGTTCAGACATTCTGTTTATTGAATATTAACTGTGTAATCCTAATGGAACATAAATAAAAGCAAGTTCAAGATGGCAGTGTCTTTCTTATTATCCAAGCCAGAACTCTTGTGTGTGAGTTGGGAGGGTTATGGTTTTTATTTTTCTTGAGCTTTTGTAAAGTTTTTATTTTCCCCTTGTGGACAAATAAGGTCAATCAAAATATAATACCTATCTTAAATATTCAAGTATCTGTAACTGACTAGTTTCACAACATTTAAAGCTTTGGTATATTGATTCTTTTTGTAAACACTTGGATATCTTTCAAGCCTCATTACCAAGACAGAATGATCCCTTTGGTTAAGTACTGCCTTCCAGTTTTTGTGTGAGAGTACAATGCATATCGATTTATGGCTGATTTTCTCCTCCTATTATATCTTAATATTGTCCAGTAATTTGAGAGAAGCATTCTAAGTTTCTGTAACACATTCTGCCATAGAAAGGACTATTCAAGACATCAGGCATCCTGCACAGCAACATAATCACCCCCCCCCCCCCAATTGTGGCAAATGGTACATGACCATCAATGCTCACACTATTAGATCCAGTGTAAGTTAATAGGGAGCGTCCACAGGCCATAAAGCTACACAGCAGCAACATCTATTGATAATTATGTGGGCATCTCTTTTATATATTGTATGATGGTACTTTTAATATATGGTGGCTTTTTTCTACCACCACAAATCTGTATGGGATGAGTAAGTAGGAATCTTATTGTACTATGAATATGACAACAAATAAGAACATGAATTTAAAAATAAAAACACTAGAGATGTGATGTGTTTGACAAGCTTCTGTTTTTCTGTGAGGTTTAATTTTATTTAAACTGAACTTTGACATTTAATAACCAAGCATCTGAAAGCCTTGAGGTGGATAGGAATCATATTTTGAGTAAATAGACATTACAAACTACATATGTTCCCTGACTGCTTCACTATTTATTGGTTTATTGATCTCTACTAACTTCTTTCTTGTTGTCTACTCATCACATCTCTCGTTCAAAAGCATTACACTTTCTCAGAGTCTGTGTCTTCAAATGTGTCCCACAGTCCTGTCCCCAACCTGTAAATTAAGTATCATCTGACTGCTCTAAATATTGTAGCTTGCTTTCCTTTAAAACTTTGTCACCTATTATACATTTCCATAAACTTACTACACCTCTTCTCCACCAGTGTGAAAAGGACTCGTTACCTTGCAACTGGACTACAGCTATTGTTCAGAGGTTTTTGTGTATAAGGGACTATCCAAGATCAGATAGTAGTCCTAAAAGGGGCATTCTACAGAGCTGATCTTGTATGTGACCAAAGATTAGCTCCTGTGCATTACAATATGAGTTACTACTGTGATTTTATAGTGAATATTTCTAGTTTCAGACTAAAATCAACATGGATGCTGAAAAACAAAAATCCAGCATTGTGCTATTACTGAGTTTCTAATGCTAGATAACAATGTGTCTTTGAAGATTCATTCATATGTAGTCGGCATGTATCAGTGCTGTTCCCCTTCATATGTCATACCTAAAACGATGGGCTTCAGATTTTTTTTCTTTGTCAAGAAATATCTTGAAAATGACCCAAGATCTGGGCAACACCTTAGATCAGTGACAGAAGAATGGTTTGCCACACTGGAGCAAATTGTACTGGAGAATTGATGAATGAGGGTGCATGAGTTAGCAGACACTACGTTGTAGATGAGTTGAACCCATTGTTTGTGAACATTTCAAAATGAGTAACGGATGTACACATTGAATACCACCTCATAAAATGAATCATTGTCTCATCTAATGCTCCATTGTGCTCCACTGACAATCTCAATGTAATGAAGTGCTTCATAACTGGAAATACAACTTGGATACGTGACTGTAGCATGCATTCATTCCACACTGGGTGATCAAAAGACTAATCAAAACTTGAATCAATTGAAGCATAATGATTCTTCAACATCAAAAATTTGGGGGGTAAAGCCAGTCCTGTTAAGATCATGTGCACAATTTTTGTGGCGATTAGGCTGTTTTGCTTTAACGTTTGC
This sequence comes from Erpetoichthys calabaricus, assembly GCF_900747795.2. NCBI lineage: Eukaryota > Metazoa > Chordata > Cladistia > Polypteriformes > Polypteridae > Erpetoichthys > Erpetoichthys calabaricus. The sequence continues at coordinate 222,361,499 of NC_041398.2, read as the reverse complement.
AACAATCCATTTGGATGAAGAGACGATGAAAGATGGTGCTTATCTGCCTTTTACATCTGTTTCAAAGACTGTTTTGCAAAAATGTGGATTTAAAAGGATGTCATTGACATCCTGTTATCTGGACCAGGCTCCAAGAGATTAATACATGCTCCTTAAGGCTGACCTCAAAGCGACATACTATCCCAATGTCGGAAGATAATAAGGTGGCTGCAGAAAAGTGGATGTGTGAACAAGACAAAATAGTTTAGATGGCATTGAAAAATGTTAAACCAGTGTATTAATGTTCACTGAGATAATATTGAGAAAATTAAAGTTGCATGGTTTTACTGGTATTTCTCTCGGTAGATAAGGCTTGAAACATGTTTATCACCTAAGTGTACAAATTACTACATGTCCAGAATGGGAGTTGGCAGACCGGATGCATTTGTCACTGTTAACTAGGTTTAGCTTGTTGTCTGTTTTTGAATTAGTCTCAGCCTGCTCCAGAATGAGAAGCTTTCATTTGAACAAAATCTGTTCAGAGTTCTCTAGAATTCCACAGCCTTGGTAATAACATTTGAATGTCCCACCCTTAAAGGTGATGCTATGTAAGAAACATTAGTGCAAATGGTACTATTGTACCCAATGGTAGTTATTACTACTTCACAGTGGCTTCATTTTTGTTTTAAAACCTTAAATATAAACACATCAAGCAGAACCCCTGTGCTCTTTGCCCTTTCTCCAACATTACTGTATCCCTTCATATTTATTTATTATTTAGAAGGGCATGGCCTATAGTTGTGTACTTTTCACAGTCATCACTACAAAGAGCTTTACACATGAAGTTTACTTGTTTACAAATACCTTTTCAATTCAGTTTGTCCTCCAATCTTCTAGCACAATGGAAGAATATTTTTAGTAATTCCTCTTCTGCGGATTCTAGATATGACATAGCTGACATCTAATGCTAAACGAAATGTTTCAATATTAGTAAATGTGTGTCAAATTAGGAGTAAATATCAGATATAAATGCACAGCTTAAATTGGACTGACCAAGTAACAAACAATGCAAGTAACCCAGATTATTCATTAGTGCAAACTGATTGGCTGAGCACTCATTTACATAATGGAGTCTTGGCCACAATTGAAGCAGATAATTCTTTTGTGAGTTAACAGTTAATGGTCAGTGAGTTTTGTAGTCCTGCTGGAGTTGTATTGACTGTAGCACTATTGCTTACTGTATGGCACAATGTCAGACCGACCGTTAAGTTTGTCAGTGTGAAATGGCAGAGGGTACTTTCTTTAGGCGTCACTTGTCATAAAGGTCCTGTATTAATGGACGTATGGCACCAGAAATAAGAATAATTTAATACCTTAATTCATGTTTATTCAAAAATACCTGGAAAATGTAGATTTACTTCAGACTGCGGCAGTATTCATATATTTGTTAAAATTTCCAACAGAAATGAAAAAATTAAATGTCTTTGTATTTATCCAAGCAGATTTGTGCATCCATTGTGCTTATTAGTTTCTTTACTTTATGCCAGGTTATCAAACCAAAGAAACTTTGTACCCTAGGTTCTTGTCTATAAGCCGGACTCATGTATAAGCCGGAGACCAAAAATCATGAATTTTTAAAATAAAATCGTATCATAGATAAGCCGGACTCATGGATAAGCCGAACGTACTATAACCTATAACTAATAGAAGGGAGGGAGGTCAGTGGTCTCACTCGCACCCATTTAATTTCTTTAAGGGGGGAGAGAGTGTGAGATATTGGCGTCTCTCTCACTCCCCACATGGCGCGGTTGGAGCGGCCGGAGCGTGTTCTTTCTGCTCTGGGCGTCGCTGAGTCAACACGCGCGCATAGCGGTCATTTAAATTGTGATTTTATATGTAAGCATATTTAAATATATATCGCGGATTTTTTGCTGGTTCGCGGATTTCTGCGGACAATGGGTCTTTTAATTTCTGGTACATGCTTCCTCAGTTGGTTTGCCCAGTTGATTTCATACAAGGGACGCTATTGGCAGATGGCTGAGAAGCTAGATTGCTTACTTTTCTCTCTGTCTTGCACTGACTATCTGTGATCCTGACGTATGGGGATTGAGCAGGGGGGTTGTTCGCACACCTAGACGATACGGACGCTCGCCTAAAAATGCTGAAAGATTATCTTCACGTTGCTATCTTTTGTAAAGCTGATTCCTGAAACGACATGCTGCACAGTGCTTCGCATACTTAAAAGCTCGAAGGGCACGTATTGATTTTTGACTGAAAAACAAACTCTTTCTCTCTCTCTCTCTGCTCCTAACAGAGGGGGTGTGAGCTGCCGCCTTCAACAGCTTTGTGCCGCGGTGCTTCGCATTCTTAAAAGCCAAACAGCACCATTGATTTGTTTGCTAGAGATTGTTTTCTCTATCTGTGTGACATTCTGTGCTCCTGACACACACTCCTTTGAAGAGAAAGATATGTTTGCATTCTTTTAATTGTGAGACAGAACTGTCATCTCTGTCTTGTCATGGAGCACAGTTTAAACTTTTGAAAAAGAGACAAATGTTTGTTTGCAGTGTTTGAATAACGTTCCTGTCTCTCTACAACCTCCTGTGTTTCTGCGCAAATCTGTGACCCAAGCATGACAATATAAAACTAACCATATAAACATATGGTTTCTACTTCGCGGATTTTCTTATTTCGGGGGTGGCTCTGGAACGCAACCCCCGCGATGGAGGAAGGATTACTGTATAAGCCGATATTCTATTTTTTCATTTTCACAACTTTTTTCCTTAGATAAGCCGCGGCTTATAGACAAGAACTTGGGGTACTTGTATAACTCGTGTTACAGGTAGGGATGGCGCTTAATGCTTCTGTATTCATGTGTTCAATGACATCCAAATCTGCATCACTGACTGAACTTTGTAGCGCTCTGTTTCCTGAAACTCTTATCAGTTTCATTGTCTAAAATAATAATATATACAGTGCACCTATGTGTAGATAATACATAAAGATTTTGCTTCTCACCTTCAAAGCCCTACATAACCTTGCCCCCCTCTACCTTACTTAGCTACTAGCTTCTTAATACTCCCTGTCGCTCTCTCAGGTCCTAGAGCAGTAATCTTCTTACTGTCCCACATACCAGACTCTCCACCTTGGGAGGCAGGTCCTTCAGTGCTATAGCACCTCAACTCTGGAACTCTCTTCCTCAGTCTCTCCGAGATTGCTCCTGTTTCTGCACTTTTAAATTGCAACTGAAAACTTTCCTCTTCTACGAACTTTTGTCATCTGTGTAATTTTTTTTTTTACTCTGTATGTAAAGCGACCTTGGGTTTGTGAAAGGCGCTCAATAAATGTAACCTATTATTATTATTATTATTATTATTATGAAGTATGCAATTGCAAAAGTATCCCTTTATCCAATGCACAAAAACAACAATGAAAATTGTTTCTAGGGCAATTTTTATTTTATATTTTTTTTTCAGAAAAAGGTGCTTTGCAAAAATGAAAGTTTTGCAGATAGAGAACAGTTGAGTATTTTACTTTATTTCCAGCATCAAAATACACTTGAGGCCTTGAGTCCTTTCATGCCATAGGTTTGAGCCCGGTCCTTTTCTAGGTTAACCAATGCGTAGATATATTTTTAAGCATATTTGTTACTTACTGTGGAATCTAAAAAAGTCAAAGATAAAAGTATGTGGAATTATTTGCATATTGTGCTTGTATCAGTATGCATTTTGAATCTTCAGGCATACACAGAAATAATCTAGATGCTTAGATACTGTATATATCTAGAATAAAAATAAATATACACATGCTCACTCAGATTCTAGAATACAGTATGTGTTTCTACCACCTGTGCTGAATATTTTTGTATGTGCCATTTATTTAAAGTAATGCCATATGAATAAATGTTAGTGTCTATTTTCACTTGTACCAAAACAGCTGCAGCATTCCTCCAAAGCCAACGTTTGATTTTCATTTTAAAATGATGCTGCATGAACCCGGACCTTGTCTTAATAAGACCTATGATTAACAAATGAGGTGCCTAATTTAAGTGAAACGTATATTCATCTATATTGGTAGAAAAGTTTCAAGTGAAGTTTGTTTTATCCGGGTACTGTCTGTTTAATATTCATTAGCAAAGGCTGTGTAAAACAGAGTAGCAGCTGGCACTTAATAGGGTACAGAATCTACAGTGTTCTTCTGATTTAGTGAGCCACATAAATCACCCAGGATTCAAAGCATAGGGAAAGGTGAGTATGTGAAAAACATGTTTGTATTTGTTTTGAAGTATTTCCTCATAGGACTTGTACTAGTTTTTTATTTAAGAAATAATTTTGACCTTGAGAATGTCCTTGACAGTAAGGCTATTTTGAATCATTTATTTTTCATTTGCATTAGCCTGTTATCAATCAGTCAATAATGATTTGATTTTTAATGTGCTTTTAATTGTGATTTTTTACATCATTTTAAAATTCTTTAAAAACATTAAAGAAAGCAATGAATTGACTTGTAATTCTATCTTGCTTGAGGTGTAATCTGAAGAGGAATTAGAACAGAGTAGTTAGCATGGTTAACTTAAAAACACCACACAGCTCAAATTCCTGTAAAATGCCTTATCATGGTTACGATTTCCAAAAGGTAAAACATCATGGGTGGTGGCATAGTATAATTGTTCCATAAAATCTTTCTAATGTGATCCATCACCCCCACACTCTTATTTACTTACGTCTCTATTATTACTGTAGAAAACTTTGTGCTATATAAATGTTGTTTTCAGATAAATGGCTATGAAAGTTGCAAAAGCATCCTAAACAGGTCACAATATCAGATTTTAGAGAAAGTTATGCTATGTGTTGCATACACAATAGTCCTCCATGCTGCAGGATAGCAAGAGTTTTACATTTGTTATGTGCAGATGTGTATTAGAAAAAATGTCACATGTACAGAGAGTGGTGAAATTAATACCAACATGTCTGCCAGCACTACCCAGTGCCATGGTGGACAATTTATTTAAATACTTAAAACAGTACAATAAAGAAAAAACACAGCAGTTACTATACCGTTAAACCAGTGTTGTCTTATCAGACATTTTTGCCTGTCAGAGTATTATAATCAGAATGCAACTACAGTGTCATTTTTGCACTTTTAGCGTCCCCATGCCACACTTATGCTTTTACTGGATGCTGCACGATCTCTTTTCTGCTGCCTTCATTACACCCACCTTACCATTCTTCTCACTTGATTTGACAAGATGCTGTTTCATGATTTTACATATACTCTACTTTCCAAAGCAATTTCCCATGTTAAACTTAGCAAAGAACTATATTTAGTCTCTTATTCCAGTTGTTAGAATAGGTATTATTATGTGTGTGTTTATTCATTGATGAAATAATCTTGTGGATGTTTGTTTCCCTTGTCTGGCAAATATTAACTTTTAATATTTATGTTTTAAACCACATTTTCTTCTTTGTACTTTTAAGTGATTGATGTTATTTTTCTACAACAGTAATCCAGTTAAATTAATCAAACGCAAGCAAAAATCCAGTTTCCACATATCCAGTGCTTTTCTAATAAAATCTCAGTTTTAAAAAATCGAGGGCCTTAAATTCCAATTCACTGTTACAATATCCTAAAATAAAATGAGTATTTTATTTTTTATTACAGACTTATCTGGCTTGACTTTGCAGAGCAATGGTAAGTAATTTTATGGTTGGACTAGAAAATTGACTATTTGAATTTTAAATCTTTTTTCTAAAAAAAAAAAAAAACATTCA